>NW_019524880.1:117936-130014 GCF_002814215.2 Seriola lalandi dorsalis | reverse complement strand
GCTGAGTGAATCAATGCTCTGCACACAGCTCTACAATGAAATAAAATTTTAAACAGTTGAAATAGTAAAAAAAAATAGAAATCAATCTGTGGCAGTCAGTGTCGATATTGTGCTGCGCCATTACTCATGAATCAATGTATGGGAGACAGTGAGAACGTGTGTTCACAGCTGACCTGGTGGATCACTCACTCACTGCTGGTGTTAGACCTGTCCTTCATCAGTCAACCCTGTCGAACATTTCTCAGACTGATGATACTAGTTGGTCCAGTAAAACTAACTCCACACCGGTCAAGACAAACGCAATCCAAGACGACTAGTGGAAAGACACTTACCTGCAGGTGGTTCTACACAGATTTGAATTTCAAGACAAATACACTGACCTGACAGTTTGTTTTGTGAACCAATGTGAACCAATGAAAACCCATGAAATAAGTGTAATGGCCGACCCTGTGGAACAATTACAGACACTGCCCACTGGGCAGTAGTATCCCACTGAGATATGTCTCACTCTTGCATACTGTTTCTAGTACATCCACTTTACTTCTAAGTTTCAGTGCTTCCGCTTTGTATATTTTAATAATTATTATTGCTGCTGCTGCAAAGTCATGAAGATACATGACTCAGTGGAGGACTTTTAATTTGAAACTACATATACAGGAAGTGGCTACAGATGCTGACACCCGGCCAAGGAGAGAGGGAGAGAGAAAGGTAAATTTAATGAACTAACATGAAGCTAAATTTTATTACATATTGATATTCACTGAGTTGCAATGCAGTTTTATCATATTTGTCAGATTAACTAATAACTAGGATTTTATGACACCTGTCATTTCTCAGCTGATCACTGTGAACCCTTAGATAATGATCACACCTGCAGTAACAAGAAGTCTGACTCCAAACATCATATCTACTGCTGCTCCTACACTGTTGTAAATAATTACTAGGTGCATTGTTATCACTGTTGTCAGAAGTAATATGGCAGGTAGCTACAGTCAAAGCTGTGTATAGATAAACAAGCGGATGAATGGTTGGGTTCTCACAGCTGGATTCATTTTAGATCTGATTCCAGGTCAGAGAAAAACCTAAACTGGCCGACTCGGATGATAACTTATGATTTCTCCTGTCTATTTAGTGCAGGGTGGGTGACTATGACCAAACATAACCTGTAAGACTACAGGACATTAATCAACACTCTTCCTCCAACATCAGTGTCATCTGACAACTCCTAATTACAACTTTTGCCACATTTGGTTGTAATTTTCCTGTTTTTTAGTTCATGCAATGTATTTCTTATGAAATAGAGACAAGGGCTTCTTTTATTTGTCTGATATTAGAGACAGATCTTTGTTTCAAAATTTAAACTGGTACAGGTCCTCCTTCAACAGCAGTTCGCTCTGGCTAATGTAATTGATATCAGTATCACATCAACATTTTTCCATAAAAAGAGAAATTCTTACATTTACTATTAATGAATATACAAATATTTTTCATTTCAGTGAAGGTCAAACATCCAAGAGTAGTGACACTGAAAAAAAAAACACATTTCTGAGTGGAGGGGGACTTTAAATACTGGTGCATAGATCCAACCTGCAAGTGCCCGTAAGGCGATAATGTAGAAGCTGTTCAGTCACAACGAAACCAGTAGCATCACAGATTAGACCAAGAGGTGGCCATTACAGCCTATCACCTAATGCAAACCCAACTGTAACCATTTACCTACTTTAAACACATCACACATTACAACAGCCAATCACTCCAAACTAGATGGCAGTATTCTGCAAAGTCACTGCCATCACCCCATGATAATAACAAGAGAGAACTGGAATAAAGTCACATCACAGGAGAAAATATTATCATTAAATATAAAGTAATGGTATTTAGAAAGAGACTTCTAATATTACAGAACACTTTCCTTGAATGAGTTAAAATTCATTAGTTCACTTCCAAATCATACTTTATCCAACTATTACTAATTTGATGATGCCATGTTCATTTAACATTGGTCAGTGGATTGTGACAGGGGTCCGGTATGATATTTATTCGGGGGGGTCTCCCGGTTTTATTCTGCTGACAGAGCGCCGCCTTCCTTCCAGTCGGACTTATTACTGTTAGCCCTGTCATAGCGTCAGTTTACAATGATATAACACTGTTTCTCGGCTGTGAAGTGAACCTCCAGTCCCCAGATTAGTTTCGACATCTGGATCACTAATGTCGTACAGATGTTTGTGATCTCAGTCTGACCTAAGCCACAGCCAGCCAGGATCCGTTTTCTGCATCTAACCATCAGACCCTCAGTTCTGCTGCAGCAAGTCTATTCGTGGTACACGATGGTAAAACACTGATTGTATTAATTGTGACATTGTAGAGTAAATAGCAGTTGATAAAAAAAAAAAATAGACACCCCCCCCTTCTCGCCCTCCCTCCTCATTACACTACAGCATGTAAAACGGCACAGTGTCACCTGATACTACTGCCGTTAAATGGCACAAAGTAATTATAATGAAAGACAATGTCACTTACAGTTTCTAATGTCGGAAATGAAGACTGCTAATCCTCGCATTCCATCTCCTTTCGACACAGCCGGCATGTTTGCAGGTTTCTGTCCTCACTCCGGCCTTATCCGTAAAAACGACCTGGCGCTGGTCAGCCTTTCACACTGGACTCTAGCGGAAGATGGCCAACTTGACGTTTGGTACGAGTTAGCTACCTCGCAGGTCCAGTCGTTAGCTTCAACTTTATGGCTGGCGGTGACCTACCGGGCGGACTGTGTGCCTGTGGGTGGCTAGCTCAGATAGCATGTGCTAGATTAGCTGGATGACGGTGGATCAGCCAGCAGCAGGATAAGTTAACGTTATCCCTGTTAACTGGCTCGTTTCCGCTGCCTGTGGCAAGCTAACGTTATTTCATTCAATCCTTATCTGGCTAGGACACAAGCGACGCGCACGACAGCTACAGCACCAACCGACTGAAGTTAAAATCACCTGCTGTTTGGATGTCTCTCAGGTTAACGCAGTCAGGTGTGTTAATAAAAAATAACGGCCGAGAATTTAACGTTAACTTACTCCGAGTCACGCACCGTACAGCTAGCTCAACAGCTAGCTAGCTAGCTGGCTAGCAGTATCATTCAAATGCAGGAATACATCACCGGTTGACCGGAATCGCTCGGTCTCAGTCTCTCGGCAGAGAGTCTTAACGGCCGGGCAGCGGTATTAAGTGCTAGCCCTGCTCGTGTTATCACGCACTAAACGCGGTAAATAAGATGTCCTGTATAATTGATGTCCGCTCTAATTCTCCAGCCTCCTCTCCGCGGCTCGCACTAGGCTCGTGACAGCACAACCAGCTGCGTGATCGCGCCATGCAGCCGTGAACGCGCACGCTCGTTCCCTCCGATCGAGCGCAGGGCGTTGCTGATTGGTCCGGCGGGCAGCGCTGCTGCCATGTTAGCGCCCCAGACTCACTGCGCCCTTAGCTGCCTGCTCACCCCGGTAGTCAAGATGTTGGTGTCCTCACGACAAACTGCTGAGCAGCGGGAAGACAAGCATAGAAGAGATGAACAGTACTTACAACAAGACAGCGAGTGAGGGCACAAGCTCCGCCAGCCTTGGCTCTGACCTGCGTTTGTTGGTCATTTCCTGTTGACCAGCAGCATCCTTACCAGTATCAGACTGCTCTCTCCAGTACAACCTGGATAACACAACACACTCCTAGTACAAACCTAATCACATACAACACACTTCTAGTACAGCGTGGATCACACACAACACACTCTTAGTTCAATCACACAACACACTGCTAATACAACCTGGATCACACACAACACACTCCCAGTACAACCTGGATCTCACAACATGCTCCTGCTTCACATTTACCCGTTCACACTATTATGACAGTGCAGAAGATAACAGTTCTGGGATTCGGGTTCAACAGTTCTGCTCAAGGACACTTTGACTTTAGTGACTATGGCAGATTCAAACCACCAGCTGACACACTGATGTCCCGGTAGAACCATTTTAACTTTATCCGTCTTTTTCTGGACTATTTGTTGCTTCGTTTTTAAATGTAATGTGTAATAGTATCTGTGCAGTCATAAACATTTGTACAATTAAAGTGAAGTGTGACGTTTGTGTTGTTTTTTTTTATTTTCATAAAGACTGTATTATTTGTGCATTTCAGATCCTGCAGTGCTTACCATAGGCTAGAAAGAGTCTGTGCATGATATGACAGCATGACTAAATGAATCCATGAAACAGTCAAAGGGCAGAATAGGGATGTCAGTTATTCCGTGGTGACCTGAATGCAGCAGTAGCAGCAGTCCACCAGTCCTTCGGATGTGCGGTGCCATTACGCCCCGGGTCACTGTTTCTTTTTCGTGGTTCAAGCATAGACTCTATATAAAAATGGTTCAAGCTGAATATTTATATTTATATATAATTTAATGACCAAAAATTCAATAATTCAGGTAAAACAGCAGCATATATACCTGAACTTAAGTACAAAAGGAGAGCATAATGTGAATGTCTATTTAAAAAAAAAAAAAGCACAGGAGGATATATATAAACATATATTAACATATCCAGTCAGATATGACAGAGAAAAGAAACTACTAACATATATATATATATATATATATATTTTTTTTTTTTTTACAAGAGATTATTACTCTTTTTGTTGTTTAATAAATCGAGTGACTTGAGTACAGATTTCAATTCTAGGAGAAAAGGAAGCCGAATATTCCGATTCTCTGCAAAAAAGGAACGCGTCAGTAGAATGTAGGCGCGTTCAGAGCCCTGGCCCAATCAGAAATAAAAGCTGCTTGTCGTGGGCGGGACCAAGGAAGACTCCTGGAAGCTCACGCAGCCAGGCAGAAGATCGAAATGGCGGCGCCAGCAGAGAGGATGGAGGTAAGATGTTACTGTAGGAAATATTGTAGATTCCTCTACTCTGACTTTGTCTCGGGTATCATGGTCTCATTGTTCCTGGAGACACGTTGTTATGTGTCTTTCAGTCTCAGCGTCTGTGTCTCCGTCATTACATACGCAGCAGGTACTGTGGGATGCATCCATTTTAACTTGGCTAACGTGACTCGGTGAAGCATCTCCCGTTGCCGCTCATTCATTTAGCAGACAGAGCCGGGATCTGATCCAAATACTTGAACCAGTATTTATTAGGCAGCCTGAGCAGATGGGTAACATCGAGAGCTGAAGTGAGTGGTGTGAGCAGAAGAAACGTCGTTGGTCGGCAGCGGCTGACGAATCTGCGGGACCGCATGGGGACAAACGTGTTAGCTCCAGAGCTAGTTAGCCGGCCGCTCTCCAGGCGTGGAAGCTGCCTCATTCTCCCGCTAGTTTTACTGCGGTCAGCCGTTAGTTTGCTGCGGACATATAGCATACCTGGGCCACGGTGGTGTCCCTCTATGACCTGGTTTATTAACAGCATCCCTATGAATTTCTTACTTGGTACCGCTGTGGTTCCTCGTTGGCCGACTAACGCGAATTAGTCTCGCAACACGTTGACCCGTCCAGCCGGTTAACAGCTGCCTGTTAGTCGGCTTTGCTGGGACCACAGGTAAGCCAGGTAACACCACGCCATTATCTAACTGTGGGGCTTTAGATGAGTCGCTGGTGGACATGATGCGGGTTTAGACTTGGTCTGTGGCGGTCCTCTAGGAAGGCCAGGACCACTAACATGTGCTCCCATCCTTTGTGCTCCCCCGACTCTCTGTAGACTGGAACCTGAAGCGGTCTCAGACCCAGCTCATGAACAGTTATTGAACTGAACTGTACAGAACTGACCTTGTTCAACTCACTCCAGACCTTAGACTATTTTTACTCTTAAACAGCGCCTGGTGTGATGGAGTTAATTTTTTTTTTTTTTTTTAGGTAACACACTATTTCTCTTTGTAGTAAATGTGTACAAGCAGTTACTTGTCTCCTTAATTTTATTAAAGCAGATTTATTTCTTAATTTAGTGATTTAGGAGAAATGGTTCATATTAGGGCCACGCTGTTAACGCCACTACAAAAAGTCACAGCATCCACGAGCTGTGGTGTTAGAAACCATGCTCACATTACCACACACTGTTAATGTATTTCTACAACTGTCCAGAGTAAACTCTGTCTGTGATAATACACAGATTTGAAATGATTGATATGAATCATATTTGAAAACTTGTGTGAGGGTGATCGTTTCCTCAGATCTCCACAGTGAAGGTGGTGAATGAAAAGTTAACTAGAGCCCTTAAGTTACAACAGCCACATTTATTCAGAAAGCAGCAGGTTGAAGTATGTGAGAATTTTCCTCTGTGTGAAAGACATGAGGTTCAGTTTTTGGATGCATCCACAGGTCTCACTGTCGACATGTCTTTAATTTCAAAATGGCTCCACTCTGTGGAATCTCCTCAGCATGATACCTTTGTTCTTTTCAGTGCTTTCACAGAACTGCCTGTGGTACCATGGGAGGCCTTTATCCCACAGAGAGGTTGTTGTCCACAGCTGGACGTCTGTCAACACATTGTTCATATAGTCTGATCCAGAATGTGTGGTTAGCTACTGTGTGTTAGTTAAGAACGGCTCAGATCAGGACCCTGTGTGAGCCACGGTGATGGTTTCAGCAGCTGTTGTTTCAGTTCTTTACACCACGTCTGACTTAGCTGAGATTTCTAATAAGACCTCTAAACCAGAACACAAGCACTAAACCCAGGGCCACTAACTGTGTATGTCTTTTGTTGAGGTTTCTCAGGGGGAGAGCTCAGCCAAGCCTGCAGCTGAGGATATGACGTCAAAGGACTACTACTTTGACTCATACGCCCACTTCGGCATCCACGAGGTAAATTCTTCTGAGCTACAGAAACTGCAGTGCTTTCACATTCAAACATCAAAAAGTGTGAAGTTTTGTCTCCTAACCCTCATGTTCTTATTCTTTACCACTGCTGTAGGAGATGCTGAAAGACGAGGTTCGCACTCTGACATACCGCAACTCCATGTTCCACAACAAGCACCTGTTCAAGGACAAGGTGGTGCTGGACGTGGGCAGTGGGACGGGTATCCTCTGCATGTTTGCAGCCAAAGCCGGGGCCAAGAAGGTTATAGGGGTATGTGTTAAATCAGAATCTGTTAGTGTGTTTTGTTTTTTTTTTTAGATTGACTTTAGGGTTTGACCAGTGGTAACAGCCTTATTACATCAGAAGTGTGACTTCACTGTCGTTTGATTTGTCTGAACAGATCGAGTGCAGCAGCATCTCAGACTACGCTGTGAAGATCGTCAAGGCCAACAAGCTGGATGACGGTGAGTGAATGATCAAGTCCACTAGTGACACATGGAGGGTCTGTGGGTCAGATGGGGGTCCGTGGGTGGATGTTGATGTGCCTCCTGACTTGCTCTTGTGTTTCCAGTGGTGACCATTATCAAGGGGAAGGTGGAGGAGGTGGAGCTGCCTGTGGAAGGAGTAGACATCATCATATCAGAGTGGATGGGTTACTGCCTCTTCTATGAGTCCATGCTCAACACAGTCATTTACGCCAGGGATAAATGGCTGGTATGTGTGTATTGTTTCACCTTTTGTTACTGTAACACATGGCTGAAATACTTCAGTGCACTGATGTGGAGAAGCAGCCAATCAGTGGAGTGACTCGAAGTTTGATCCTGGAGGTTTGAAGTGATTTTAAACAGCTGAGCTTCAGTTTGACTTTTTACGGAAATTTGAGGCTGACTCTTCTTTAGGGCCTAACTTTTGGAGTCCATGTATTAAAGTGATAGTTCAGGTTATTTGATGTGGGGTAGTGTGAGGTCCTTTATCAGTTTAGAAAAGCAGCAGGAGCACGGGGGCAGAAACTGAGTGAGCTGCTGTGGACAGGGTCAGCAAAAAGAACTGTTTTAGCCACTTTAAATAAAAAATTAAAAAAAGCTAATATCACTCAGCTTCTGTGTTGCTGCTTCTTAAAACTGAGAGCTCATCTGAATCTACTGCAGGTAATACAGTGCCTACACATAAGTACCTCACAGAACCCCATGTCAAATAACCTGAACTATCACTTAAATAACTAATATTTAATCCATTATCGAGACTAAGTATTTAATAGGAAACCATCATGAAGTGGTCAGTGCTCACATGATACAGTGCATCACAAACTGTTTGTAACTGACTTTACTGTTGGAAGTTCTGCTGAATATTTCCCTCTCACCCTCTGACAGAAACCAGATGGACTCATCTTCCCAGACAGGGCGACGCTCTATGTCACTGCCATCGAGGACAGGCAGTACAAGGACTACAAAATCCACTGTGAGTAGTCTAAGAACAGTCCCCTAGAAGCTAGAGGTGGTTTGTGTTACTGGAGTGTGATGAGCACAGGGGAGGGTTTCTGTTCCTAGCGTGTTCGGAGGGGTGAATAGATAGTAACTGGTAAGAAGTGGAAAAATGAAGAGCACTGCCTGGAACCCACATGTGATGATTCCAGTGAACTGAACTGTGTGTTTGTGTCCTTGCCAGGGTGGGAGAACGTGTATGGGTTTGACATGTCGTGCATCAAGGAGGTGGCAATCAAGGAGCCCCTGGTTGATGTGGTGGACCCGAAGCAGCTGGTCAGCAGCGCCTGTCTCATCAAGGTGGGAGGACGGATGACTGGTTCATTACTGTTGTGTGTCTGTCCTCTGCTGCAGAGGTGTTGACCCTGGTTGCTTTTGTTTTAGGAGGTGGATATCTACACAGTGAAGGCGGAGGACCTGACCTTCACCTCCCCGTTCTGCCTGCAGGTGAAGAGGAACGACTACATCCACGCTCTGGTCACCTACTTCAACATCGAGTTCACCCGCTGTCACAAGAGGACCGGCTTCTCCACCAGTCAGTATCTCTCTCTCTCTTTCTCTCTCTCACTCACACACACACACACTCACACACTTGTAGTGAAGCTGAAGAAAATCAGTGGACCTGAGTATTATGTTTTGTGATAATGTATGAATTCTCTGCATTACTGCATCTGTTCTTAATGAATAGCTCACATAAAAAGATCAGTGATCCATTCTGTGTTGTTAAATCTCATGACCACTAGATGGCAGTGTTGTAATCTATCTCCCATCATTTGACTCTTCGGCTGCAACATAAACTGAGACAGGAAGTGCACGGCAAACGTTAGCACTAGTAAATCTACTTGACCAGCAACATTATTTGTGATGGTGAGCTCCTGGTTACAGAGCTGGAGTCTGGGCTCATTCTGGTTTCACAGTGAAGAAAAATATGGAGATCGACAAGAGCCATGACGTTTGTAAAATGTGTCAAAATCACACACTCAATTAATCTGAGAGCAGACTCAGCACCACACTGTTCTGCAGGACAGCTAACGGGGAAGCTAACGTTAAACAAGTGAATCCCTCTCTGCTCAGTCTGGAACAAGTTCACACACTGAAGTCACCACTGACCCCGACTAATGACTTCAGAATAACTCGGTCAACACAGGCTCTACCTGGTAGATTAAGACCTGCTCAGGTAGATGGAATCAATTTCATCTTGGTTGAATCTGACATTAGAAACGTATTACACTTTTTTTTCCAAACTGACTCCTATCTGACCACACACCTGTCTGAGCTGCTGTGACTCATTGGTCTCCATAGTAGTCACTACAGGCTTATCTATGTGAGGCGTTTAGGGGACATCAGTAAATTGTAGCTACAGACAATAAGCTGGTTACACTGTCGCCCTCTAAACTGCATGAGTCTTATCAGTCACACACTGCACCTCCATCACAGGTAAATACTCAGGCTGTAGAAACACTGACTGATCTGATCCTCAGTGTGGTAGAGAAATATGAATACAGTGAAGCCTTGGTACACCATGGAATCCTTCAACAACTTTTAAACCAACATTAATTTGCTCAGACTGCAGAGTTGTGATGTTGGATGTTACAGACTGATAAATAAACTCTGCTCTGATTGGATAAAAGAAGTCGACTGTCTTTTACTTAGACTTTATGCAGATGCTGGTGTGCTCTTCATGCTATGATGGTTTTCCTAAAATTTTGATTTAATCAGTCGCAGTATATATAAGCATAACTCCTGTATCTTCTCAGGATCGTGTCTACACACAGTCCTACTACAAACAGTGAAAGTTAATTGTGACTTTGACTTGTGACTACGATGGGGTTTGGCTTTGAACCTTGACTTGGTTCAAATGATCAGATCCAGATTTTGAGCTGTGGGTCAGCGACAGACTGTTCACGCAGACTTTTGTCTCTCTCAGGCCCAGAGTCTCCCTACACCCACTGGAAGCAGACTGTGTTCTACCTGGATGATTACCTGACTGTGAAGACTGGAGAGGAGATCTTCGGCACCATCAGCATGAAGCCAAACGTCAAGAACAATGTAAGTTAAGAGGTTTTTAAAGACTGTGTGTGTGTGTGTGTGTGTGTGTGTGTGTGTCTGTACTGCTGCATCTCTCCTGACTCAACGCTGTGTTGGTTTGCAGAGGGACCTGGACTTCACCGTAGACATCGACTTCAAGGGCCAGCTGTGTGAGATGTCGAAGACGTCAGAGTACAGGATGCGTTAGTCGCCTCCTTGTTAGTGTGTCTGTAGTAGAGGACAGGTGACGTGTGACTGGGAGTCTGTTCTATAGTTTGACGCTCCCCTGCAGCAACATTTTAAAGACTGTCGTTTTTTTTTTGTTTCCTTTCATGTTCTTGTATCAACAGTAACAGTATTTAAAAGTTTTCACATTCTTGGGGTCAAAGTGTGTTGCCGTGGTGATTTCATTGTGCAGTAGTCACTCAACAAAATGTATGTTTGACATGTGCCTGGTGTTTGTGTCCAACATCTTCCTGGGTTTTTCTTCTGTCCTTCTGCATGTGTGAGATCCATCCAGATATGAGCTCACGGCCCCCACTCACATGTCTGTGTGTGTGGTGTTACTGTCCATTCACTTTGGCCCTTAGTGTGGTCCCTACGGGGCCCAGCCACCAGTCTGCCTCCTCCTCGTGTTAATACAAACTGTATGTAAGTGACAGAAGCTGTCGCCAGACACCTTCAGCCCTGTTCAGACCAAAAATAGCCATGTATTAAAGTGATGATACAGAGGGTCTGTGTCGGTGTGAATGTGGTGCTCCAGGATCCAGAGTACAGACCAGGAAGTTAGTCCCGATGTAGAGTTAGTACACACAGCCTGGTCTGACCCCAGTAGTGTGTTTACTAACATTTAATCAGCACAGTATTGCTGAAGAACAAGACTGTGTTAACTGGCTCTAACCCAAACTAATAAGAAAAAAAAAAACAGCAGTCAGGCCCAGAACATAAAGACCAGGTCTTCATCATTGATCCTAACTTGCATCTGAATGTTTTAGTTGTTTCTGCAGCCCATCAGGGTCTGAGACTGGGACTGAGGGGAGCTGCAGGAGCTCAAAGCCACCCAGCTTCATTTAACCAGTCTGTGCAGCACAAACCTCCTGTCTGTCCACACAGCTTCAACATTAAATCCAACACAGTTCATCTGGATGTTTACCAGATGTGAGCAGCTCCTCCGTTTCCTGTGCGCAGTGCATTGTGGGAGAACAGTGTGTTAACAGCGCAGTTTAGAGTATTGTCCTGGCTGCTGTGAGTAAACTTAATGTTGTACTAACAACCTGCTTACATCCAGGATGTAGGACGCATTTAGGACACAGCATTCAGTCAGACCTGAAGGGGGGGGGGGGCTGCTGCAGACCTGCACCTCTTTGTTGTTGGGCATTCATCATGTGTAACAGCTAGATTGCAGCATTTGTACTGCACCAGCTACCTTCCTCATTTGGCTTATATCAGACCACACACCTGAGCATGAAAACTAATTTACTGCTGGACCTGAACAGAGACAGGGCCTGGTGGGTCCAGATCCTGAGGCCTGGTTCCAGCTGGCTTCACAGCTCTGTCAGGTGTCCTGGAGCCTGTGTGTGTCTGCGGCTGCTGAGTGTGAACCATGGTTACCATGCTGACACTCAACAGATAGCTCTGACTCAACACTTTGATTTTTCTCTTTTTGTATTTTATTTTGTTGTCTGCTGCTTTTTTTTGTTTTTTGTTTCTTTTTTTTTTTTAAATAAAACTAATAAACTGTAACTGTAAC
>NW_019524880.1:70192-117886 GCF_002814215.2 Seriola lalandi dorsalis | reverse complement strand
CTGTATGACTATGGAACTGTTTACGCTTCAGTGACTCTGCTGGGTTCTCGTTTACAGATGTGCAGTTTCTGCCACGTGTGTCCTGCTTGCCAGACTCTGTGCCAGCCTGGTGAGTGAGAAACACCTTTATACAGAAGAAAAGTTTCCTGCTGCTCATTGAACTCGTCACTTCTGTTATATAACAAGATGCTGGGACCTGAGACTTGACTCGTAGTTGTAAAGAGAACAGGACCTCCTGAACCACAGTGATAACAATGTTTTTATCTATGAAGTAAAAATGGGGGGTGGTCCTGGTTTCATGTATTTTGACCATGGTAACTCTTGCACTCTAATAAACTATGGTGAAGGCTGACTGATACAATTAGTAGGGTTGCAAACTGTCATGCAAAATAGACCTATGGAACCATCCTGTAATTGGAAACTAAAAGTCTGTCTCTTATACACATCTCTGCTGACACACTTCCACCAGTAGGTGGCAGCAGCAGTAAGTTTTTATGTTTTTATCAGTGACTGACTCCAAGTCTTAGCTCCTGATACCAAACGTGCAGAGAGAGGACGAGTAATCAAACCTACAACCCGCTGTCACAGGTGTTAGTGTTAGCACGTGTTGATAGCACCATATAGTATTAAAAGAACGAATGATGATGACAACGATGAAAAAATATGAGTCATTTGTAGAAAAACTCATCAGTATCCATATTGAATATTCATACCGTGAATATTCAGATAAAGAGAAAATTGTTTTACTTAAAGCATTTTTTAATCTCATGTAATAATAATAATAATGTTTTTTTTTCCAGGTGTAGCTCAGATCACCTCATCCGCCCTCAACTCTGGTCCTGTGTGTGGCACAAGCAAATTAAGAAACCTTACCTTCAGAGTTTGTGAATTAGATTGTGCCAAGTATTTACAGATGAACGCTAACGTTAGCTAATTTCCAACTTTACCCTAAGTTACAGTTTAGCTAACTAATGTTAGCTAGCTGATAGTGTGCTCTCGCAGTTCCGGTGTTAGCTTGTCATTTCATTACCAATTTAAAATGTCATATATCATAGGCGCCGATTTATGTTTTTGCCCGTGGGTGCCCAAATTAAATGAATACCAACAAGGTGATGATTGTCACAAAATCACTTTTACTTCATAAATAGTCACCAACCGCGACGTAATACGACACCGCTCTGCTACAAATGATAGTCTGGAGGCAGTAGTATTTGACGTTACATGCACACTGGCCACAGCATTACACTACGTCGCTTGCGTGTATAACTGTACAACCGATAACAACACAAAAGCAAAAAAATACACAACTTGGTATTCATCACGCAGTATTTACATACAAATTGACCACATTAACAAATATTCATTACGCAGTGTAAGAATCCATGTCACGTCCTGTACACGGTAATGGGGCACGCATTTTGTCAGCAGCATAGCATACTTCACAGAGCACTTTGTTTCTTGATGCGTCGCAGGTAATCCACGGAAATGTAGCTTTCCAGCTAGCTTGGTACTTTCTTCCCTGCTGACCCTTGCTGCTGTCCGTGTCGCTGGTGCTACTGCTGCCGCCGCCACTGCTGCTACCGCTGCTGGGAGCACTGGTGGTGGTAGACTCTGGTAGACTTTCTCTTGTTTTTTAAATAACAAACTTGTCCATTTTTAACCGCTGATAAGCAACCGAACTTCACATTTTGCTGTATGTCTATGAACGCGATGGACCGTTGCTTAGCGATAGCCAATAGCTGTCCGACTGATATCATTGGCTGTTGGCTGACCCGACTACTACACGCACAGAGCTATAATAATTTCAATTGGATAATGCGATTCAAATAGTTACAGATCCTTTTAAAGATGCGGTTTTATATTCATTTATTAATTTATTTTTTGATCGGCCATCCCGATTGGCCAGTGGGTGCCCAGGAGCACCCACGGGATCGGCGCCTATGCCTGATAGTGAATGATAGATAGATAGTGATAACACCTTTTTTAAATGGTCAAATTTTGTTATTAAAGTAAAGTATTGTTCTGAAATGACCAGTCTGTGTTACTATTGGCAGACTTACCAAAAACAGTTGCACAAAAAACCCTTAAATTCACCCTTAACCTTTCCTTAAAATGTTCACTTCACTATTTAAGGTTTTCTCCTTATTCTGGTCTTATATTTAGGAAATCACTTAAAGTCAGTTAAACCATTGTAAAACCCCTTAAGTTAAGATCTTCCTCACACATTTCGTGCTTTGCTTCATTTTTCAGAGGATAATATTGAACTTTTTCTCCATTGTATTTTCTTAATTTAAATAACTTAAATAATTCGATTTTAAATAAGTTACACTCACACTGTATGATCAATATTCAACATGGAAAAATATGATAAGGAAATATTATATATGTCATGTCATGTGATTATATTAAGAAGAAGTCCATTCAGGAATCAATAGTATCTAATTGAATGATTTTATTGTCCAAATTAGAGTGTGGGAAAAACCGGAGGACCCGGAGGAAAACCCACGCCAGGACAGGGAGGAACTGGGTCCAGAGGTGGTCCTGGCCTCAGTAACGAGGCCAGAACCACCAATGAGCCCAGTTCCCCCCTGTGTGGCACAGTGTAAACTAGTGATAGGAGACAGGCCAGGGCTGTTCACCAGCATTAGCCTGTCCCGTTGACACCGGCAACAGTGAGGCAACAGTGCTATCCGTTGCCCCACCGTGCCACCTTCAGGAGTTTACAAAAAGATTATGGCCAAGATGAACCACACGCCACAAACAGCGGCGAGACTTATAGCGGGCCAGAAGAGTTTACTGCGTGAAGATGTCTTCTTTTTGTTTGCAGACACAGTGGAGTGCTTTGAGATGTGGTCTTTCAAAGTGTTCACGATGACTGCTTCCACGCTTGGTTGCTGTAACAGGATTACAAACTTAAGAGAGCTCTTCCCGCCAAGCTTCTTGGAGAGATCCTTGACGACGGCCCTGCAGATCAGTTTGATGTCCTTGTCTTCAGGGCAGAAACCATCTTGCACAGTGAGTCCCTGCAGCGTTTTGTTCACCAGTTGTTTGGCGTAGGTGGCCATGTCCTTCTCCGTGCAGATGTCCAGAACACGGCACTTTTGGAGCAGTCTCACGGTCAGCAGGGTGACAAACAGCTGGGTCTTGTCGATGGTCTTGGTGGTAGCTTCACAGCCAGAGGAAGGAAGGGCAGCAGAGTTGGTGTCTTTCTCTGGTGTCTTCACGGAGAGCTCGTTGTCCTCTTCGGTGAGCTCTACGGTCTTGATTTCCTCTTGTGGGAGTCTTGGCTCTGATGTGGCTTGACAGCTGGATGCAGGAGAGTTAACCTCTCTGCTCGGTGGCTCCACGGTGACTGTAGAGGGGCCTGGCTGAACAAGGATTCGTCTCACATCATTATGAAAAGAAGCGAATCCACTGGGACGAGCAATTGGCCAGTTGGGAAAGGCGTCCCCCATTCCCGCTCTGATATTATCATCCATGAACCATGGTCCCGTCTGTGCTGCGCCGTGAAAGCTGGAGAGATGGACCATTGAAAACACATTGGGACCATCTCCCCGACTCAGGGACCTGGTTCCAGGGTGAAGGTCGGCAGCTCCAAGAACAGGAGCAGCTGAGCCTTCAGATGAATTATTCTCCATTGCAGAATAATAATTGTCTTCAAACTGGATTCTCAGATAGAGGTGTGTGTCTCTGGTGAGGTCTTGAGGACAATGACCAACAAGCAGGAAAACTGTGAGTTTACTTCACATACATGTGCCTTTGAAGCAGCTGATCAAAGGCACATAAAAGTCATCTAGAATCTGACGTAGCTACCAATGTGCCACGCTGCAACGTGCTTACACACACCTGCGTTCGTACACACGTTGCGGCCAGCGTCAGCACGCACGTTACTTGCCGTGCGTGGGCATTTGCGGGCCTACGTGTGTACGTACGTGCGCACAAACATACGTTGCAGCGTAGTGTACGTACGTGAGACGACTCAACGCTGTTGTTTTCTGTTTTCATCATTTATGTAATTTAGTTCAGATGTTAATGTTGGATATATATATGTATGATTTTACATCAGGTAGTTATTGTAATAATAATAATAATAATAATAATAATGATGTGATACTATTTTAGCAATAATTCTCAAGTATCGCACCTGTTACACGGTCACATAGTTTTGTGTTTAATGTTACACACCAGGATCCGTTGAACTATGGTTATATGTAAATATTCTGCTGGTGTATGAGTCCACGATGAGCCCTGGGAACCGGACGATGATTTTCAATGACACATCGGGAGAAAACCTTCGTTTAGAATAGAATCAGTGGGGTCGTCAGGTACGCCCGTTCACGTCTTTGTCCGGCTGCTGATTGGTCGACTGAAAGTGCTGCTGCTCTGTTCCGCCCACTGAACACCGTCAGTCCAGATGCCACATCAGATCTTCTTGACTGTGGAGAGGAGATGAAGTCTGTCCAGAAAGACTCAGGTGTGTCACTACCTGCTTTTATGAAGAAAAGTAGCTACAGGGTTTTAAAAGTCACAAAATCTCGCGAGAAAATCACTAAGTTGCCAATGCTGCTCAGCAGCATAACATACTTCACAGAGCACTTTGTTTCTTGATGCGTTGCAGGTAATCCACGGAAATGTAGCTTTCCAGCTAGCTTGGTACTTTCTTCCCCGCTGACCCTTGCGGCTGTCCGTGTCGCTGGTGCTACCGCCGCCGCTGCCGCCGCCACTGCTGCTGGGAGCATTGGTGGTGGTGGTGGTAGACTCTGGTAGCCTCTCTCTTGGTTTTTAAATAACAAACTTGTCCATTTTTAACCGCTGATAAGCAACCGAACTTCACATTTTGCTGTATGTCTAAGAACACGATGGACCGTTGCTTAGCGATAGCCAATAGCTGTCCGACTGATATCATTGGCTGTTGGCTGACCCGGCTACTACACGCACAGAGCTATAATCATTTTAATTGGATAATGCGATTCAAATAGTTACAGATCCTTTTAAAGATGCAGTTTTATATCCATTTATTAATTTATTTTTTGATCGGCCATCCCGATTGGCCAGTGGGTGCTCAAACTTTTCAGTTGGTGCTCGAGCCCCGGAGCACCCACGGGATCGGCGCCTATGTCATATATGATCTAATATTAGCACTGGTGCTCAGTCATGAGGGGTGAGACAATGGAAGATTAGTTGGATTAATAGCGATACGTTTTGACATCAATATATACTTTATTATTTCATTTGGTGTGGTAGTTTGTTAGTCTTTAATCTTTAACATTAGTTTTTATAATACACACCCTTTTTGTTTATACTCAGGAATTCAGGTGTTTTACCTGTTCGCTTTATTAAACAATATTAAAATTTCATGTGTGCCCAACACCTCAGTTCACGGAAGCACATGCCTGCTCTGTACTGGGTTCCCTTGCACCCTGGAGAAATAGTTGACCCCCCTGATTGTCATTGTATTAATCACACTTCGACCAGAACTGTTTACCTCTGAGCTGCTACAATCAGCACCATCTCCTGACTGAAAGGTGTATTACCTCAATATAATGAAAGTGTGGAAAAAAGTTAGAACAGTTCATGATTACTAACATAAAAACAACAGGTGGGTGTTTGTTTCAATAAAACGGAACATGTACCTTTTTCCTTACCTACAACACTAACACCAGACTGAGATGAATAATAACCACAGTACAAACTGAAGACGTGGACACTCGAATGATAAGAAGAGGCAGACTATGATTACCCGATGATCCTGGATCCAGCACTGTCTAATGGACCCTGAATCTGAAAACATCACTACAAACTGACTGAGGATCAGGAGCTTGTATAAAGTTGTGTATGTATTATATGTGCTACTATAGACGGTAAGTTATTCTTTATCTCTTCTGACTTACACTCTTTATTAGTACAAACCCATCTTTTAATCTTCTACACTCAGGTTTCATGATTTTCAGGTCTTTATCTTCATTATTCATTTTATTCTCACCTTTGATTTTCCACCATGTTCATGAAAACTCATGTTTGTAACTGATCGGACTGAAAACAGAGGTAATAATAATAATAATAATACATTTTATGTAAAGGCGCCTTTCTTAGCACTCATTACTGCTATTTCTCAGACGGGAGTCACAGTCACATGACCTGCAACTGCATCCATGGTTACTGCAGATAGAAAAAAGCCGGAAGCAGGTTTCCTGAGCTGTCCAGCTTCTGCTTCCTGTGCTGTCTCCTTAATCTCCCATTGTGGCCTCCATAGTCTCTCACACACACACACACAGGCAGTTGTAAACATCAGTACAGCAGAGTTACCTACTAGAGAGTGTCTTCTAAGTATTCATGAAAATCCCAGATCACATCTGTAACCTCTGCTTGGGGGGCCAGACATCAGAACTGATGTTGAGCCACTCTGTAAGACCGGACCACATATGCTTGCCGCCAAGTCTGACACCAGAGAGCATTTTGTAATGACACCTGAGCAGGATCAGTTTGCTGAATGAAGACTGTGAAATATGTTTGAATGCTCTGACAAACTGTTAAATATATCACACATTTATATTACAAGAAAGTAAAGCATGTGTCATGTGTGTGTGTGTGTGTGTGTGTGTGTGTGTGTTTCCTTGACCCAGGTATTCACTGGTATAAACCTGTGGGACCCAAGGGTTGTGTACAGGAGGAAGAGTGTGTTTTATTTGTGACTTCCTTGTGTTGAGGAAATGAGTGAAGTATCCCAGGAGAAGACTGTTCGGCTCCAAGCCCAGATTTTAATCTTCTCCATGAAGCACATTCAGCTCTCAGGCTGCAGTGAACTCCTGTATCTGTGTTTTCTAAAAAACACTATTAGAAGAAAGTGTTGCTGTTAGAATCATTTACATTGTGAAAATCATCTTCATGTGAAAGGAAAAGGCTGAACTCTGCCTGTCATCAGGACAATGAGTACTTTTCTATACGGTACATGACAACATATTATTCAGCCTATAAAAACTTTTATTACTAACACAGACCGGTTTCAGTCACTCTCTTCTGAGCTACTGGAGGAGTTGTAACCCTCTCTGTCTTCCGTTTGTATTCACGTGGCATGATGGATTTTGGTCTAAAACTAAGAATGTCACATAGTTTTAGTGATCAAATGAAAGAATACAATGTACAATAAAAAAATAAAATAGTAATATATAGTAAATAATCATAAGGCCCTTTGGCACAAATTACCCCAAGCCCACCATTTTGAAAAACTGCATCCCCTAGCTCTTTTGAGCTTGCATCATGCTAACTGTATAGACTTATGGTGTAGTTTACTAAAGCACTAAAACATGTGTAAACTGTTTTCAAAGTTATCTATAATTGTTCAAATACAGCAATCAAAAAACCATGATCATAGAAAATTTACTTTGGAGGGCAAAAAAATTGTTTTTTGAACTTAAATGTGCTTACCTCTCAAGCCATGTGTCTCCCCTCTGCAGGATCAGTGAAATAGATGCCTCTTCAAAAATATGTGGTCACATGACCAACTTCTTCTATGGTTTTCTAGATAACAGGGGTGGCACTACTTGCCCCTTGGCACTGATTACCCCACTCTCCCCTATTATGTTAATAGGGACGTAATAAATGCTAAGTAAAGAGACAAATTTGTTTAATGTTCTCCTAAAAATTTGTTTCCAAAAAACTAAACTACTAACGACGTTTGCTAGGCAACTTACATGAACAAGAAGTTCACAGATACACAAAAGTAAATGTAGTAAGAACTTGACTCCTTCCTGCAGCGTGATTGGCGCCATATGTGGCTACATGGAGCTGTGGAGCACGCGCCGCTGTGTGCAGTGGGCGGGGCTTCGGGACGCACAACTGATTTGGAGCTCTGTAACCAGTCTTCGAGGATGCAGCGCAGGATGAAGGAGCTGGAAAGAGACGGAGGAGGAGGAAAGGCTGGAAGTACGAAAGAGAGGGACCAGGTAAGAGTCTGTAGAAAACAGAGACACAAATACACACCACACAGACACTGGGTTTTAATATCAGAGGAATGAGAAGGTATCACCTAGACTGAACTCTGACCAGGCGTGTACAGTTTACTACAGATATGATGAAGAGGAGATAACACTGTGTGTTTAGGTGTGTTATTGTAGTTGTGTCCTTAGATCTACACTGTGCTGAGTTTCACCGAGTTTTACTGTTGATGAGCTCATGGAGCAGGGGAATGGGAGGTCTAGTATTTACTTAAACACAGATGTTGTTATACCAGCTTAGACTTGTAAAATGCCTCAGGCCAGCAGTGTGGTATGAAGTCTGAGGAGTCCAGCCTGATTGAAGGATCTGATGGTATCTGACTGTTTGTTCCTCTGCATGTTGACTAAAATAAAACTACAGAAATAAAAGCACAGTCTGTGGTTATATTGAATACTGGAGCATGTCATTATTCTCAGACTGTCAGGTCTAAACTGATAATGACTGAATCCACATTATCAGCTGATGAGGACTTGTTTATGTTGACATCAGTGGTGTTTGGTGTTTGACTTGATCATAGTTTGGGGACAACATGTTGGATGTTTAAGCTGCTTCTCTTGTTGTGGAAACAGCAGCTACAGGACCAATGCACACAACAACCCTCAGGCTGGTTACATGGCTGCTCTACAGTTCAGGCAACATGTCGGATAACACAACTTAATTCATAAGCTACACACTAACAGAGGTACCACAAGTACACAGACTATAGTACACTCACTGTATACATCTACAGACAATTTAAACTTTATTCAAATTGATTAAACAAACAAACAGGTTGGTAAGAAATAACTTAATAAAAACATAAATAATAATAAACTAGAAACTGAACTGGACCAAACAAGGAGCTCACTATCATGCTGCTGGTCTGGGGTATCATGTACTGCTGTATGATCACTGAGGATAACTACAACAGAAAGGAATGTGTCTGGATATGAGGCACGGTGATAACATGTTGTCTCTGCAGGAAGCAGTTGGTCCTAGTGTGTATGTAATATTGAGTATTGGTTTGGACAGAAAAACACAACAGGGCTTTGAAATGCCTTCCAGACCACCTGTGTATGGACTGTGTGCAGGGATTGTTTGTCTCAGCTTTAAACTGATGTTTTCCTAAGAAGAGATGGAAGAGAACGAATAGGAACAGTGAGACATGGTGTTTAGATGAGGACACTCCCCACCTCCTCATCACACACTTATTACAAACTAGTCTTAGAGAGCATGACTGTTTCCCTTTGTGGTCCTGTTCAGACTTGGTAACATGTGTCTCAGCTGATCGGATCACAGGTGGACAGCTCATCAATTCACATGTGGTAGTAACATGTGTCTCTAGTGACCACTTGTTGTTGTTTTTAAGTCTGACTGTGACAGATGGGTCTGTTGTCTGTTGTCAGTATGGTTGTGAGGATGCATCTGTGTTCACACTTCTACAAGAATGTGGACACATGTGGCGCAGATAAATTCCAAACATGGCTGGATCTCAAATGCCTCTTGGGTGTGTTCACACCTGAATTTAGAGCTGTCCACTTGTGATCGGATCACCTGAGACAGATGTTAAAGCTCCCATATAGTACAAAGGTAGATGTCCATGTGTTGTTTGATTATAAAGCAGGTCTAGGTTCTATATTAATACTGTGAAAGTATCAAAGCGCTCAGTCCACAGAGAAATGCACAGCCTGTATTCAGAAACTGAGCCTTAAAACCAGCCGTCAGGACTTCTGGAACTTTGTGATGTCACAACAAAGCAGTCACCACTCTCAGCCACGCCCAAAGCCCAGCCATTCAGAAGAGATCGTGACTCTTCTGACTCTTCTGACTCTTCCAGCTCTTACTGGTGATCAGTTCCAGTTAGAGAGGAAGTATATGTTGAACTGCAGAGGTGAAGCATGAGGTTGAACATTTAAATCAGACTTCTTTCTACAGTGAAGACATCTGACAACAGCCTGATGCTGGGCATTTTTTCAACGGCTGTCAGCTTGTGCAGATACAGACAGCCAAGAAGCTGAATGCACTTTAGTCGTTTAACCTGAGGTGGTTGTTGAGAAGGATCATGGGGGCAGAAGGTGGTTTACAGTCACAGATCCAGACTCTACAGGTCCACAGGCAGAGAGGAAGAGCAAGTGGAGGGGAGAGAGAGATTGTGACTCTTCTGATTGCCTCACCGACCTGTTGTTACTAGAGCTCCAGAGAAAAGCCTGAGAGAGGAGATGTAAAACTACATTGAGATGGTTTTTTGTTCTTAAAACCACAAATATATCTTCTCATGGATCAAAACAAATAAAACCCAGGAGAAGAGGAAAATGTGGGACCTGAACTTGGGTCTGAACATGTCTGAACAGGTCTCACAGCTCAGTCTCTCCAGAAGCTCAGTGAGTTTTTTTGATTATTGTGTTTAAAAATGTTATGGTGAAACATCATTTGTAACCTGCAAGTCTGCACTTTTATAGTGTGGGTACTTTTCTTCTTATACTTTTATAAATAAGGTGAATTGTTACAACCTGCAGTAGTTTTCAGCTCTTACTGGTGATCAGTTCCAGTGAGAGAGGAAGTATATGTTGGACTGCAGAGGTGAAACGTCAGGCTGAAACATTTAAATCAGACTTCTTTCTACAGTGAAGACATCTGACAACAGCCTGATGCTGGGCATTTTTCCAACAGCTGTCAGCTTGTGCAGATACAGACAGCCAGGAAGCTGAATGCACTTCAGTCGTTTAACCTGAGGTGGTTGTTGAGAAGGATCATGGGGGCAGAAGGTGGTTTAGTAGGAGGGGAGAGAAAGAGAGAGAGATAGAGCGAGAGAAAGAGAAAGACAAGGAAGAACAATCTACAGAGAGAAGAAGTTGAGGTAGTAACATGTGTTAATGGGAGATGAATGAAAACAGATGGAGGGGGAGAGGGTGGAGCTGGTTCAGGACTTACCTGAGTCCGCTCTTACTATAAGCTTTATCAAAGAGGACAGTTTGAAGCCTGATCTTGAATGTAGAGAAGGAGTCTGCATCCTGAACCCAGACTGGGAGCTGGATCCACAGGAGAGGAGCCTGATAGCTGAAGGCATCCCTCTCACTTTCCAGACTAAAGAAACTTCTCCTAAAACATCATCAGTGTTAACAGCAGTAACCTACATCTATCTGACTCTCTTATCTTAGTTATTGTGGTGAAATTTTTCTTCATTTCTGATGATTCATGATATCAGTCTGATAGGAACCAGACTGCTGCTGTTGTTCCAGGAAGTGACACGGCATCAGGCACTTGTCATAACGTACGAACCATAATACTGGTCCATCAGCAGGTTCTTCTTTCTCTTGTCTACTTTAATAAGTTGTAGGATGTGTTTGGTGACACTGGCCAATAGGAACACAGAGAGCGCTCATGGATTAACCTGGAACCATGTGACTGAGCACTGAGGTCCCTCCATGGTACCCATCTTACCTATCACCTCATCACCACATCACAAACGTAGCCCAAGACAGCAGCTGTGACAGCTGGCTGCTAACAGCATGGAGTCACACATGTCTGTGGGTTCACACATGTATTCACATATGTGATATGATATGTGGATTGGCAAGAAATAGTGTGGAACCTCTGAATAACCTGTTTCTGCAGTAACTGGTGATAAAATGTGTTGACAAACACAATGTGCTTCAGCGAATATAACACAGACAGTTATAATCTTTGTGTCTTCATTGAACACACACAGTCATTAAACATTCACAGCTCTGGTGGAAACAGTCAGTGGACCTTGGATTTAATATCTGGTTGAACCTCTTCTGAAACCTGCTCTTCAGTAGCTGCTGATCAGAGCTGCTCAGTGTTCAGGAGGAAGTTTGGACAATTCTTCCTATAGAGCTGCTTCAGTCAGACAGATTCTCTGGATGTCTGGTGTGAGCGGCTTTCAGAGTTCAGTCCACAGCATCTTTACTGGATTCAGGTCTGGGCTCTGACTGGACCGCTCCAGAAGGTTGATTTACTCTGATGTTCAGGGTCATTGTCCTGCTGCATCAGCAGCTTCTCCTCAGCTTCAGCAGGTGGACAGACACCCTGACATGATCCTGGAAGAGACCTTGAAAAACTTGATGATGTGGAGCTGTCCAGGTCCAGAGGCAGCAGAGACCCAGATCATGATGCTCCCTCCACCCTGCTTCACCTCTTTGAGGATGTTTTCATTTTGGTGTGCAGAGATCTGTTTACACCACACATAGAGCTCCATGTTCTCAGTTGAACTTCAGTCTCATCAGTTCATCAAACATGTCTCAGTAGTGTTGTGGAGAGTCAAACTTCAGGTCAGTGAGGAAGCAGCTTCCTCTGTGGTGTCCATGGCAACAGGACTCCTTGCTACATGATGTGTGTGCGGTGGACTCATGAACAGAGATATGAACCAGCTCCAATGGTTCCTTTCAGCCTTCAGCTGTGACTCTGAGCTTCTTTGTTACTGATCATCTGTGTTGAGCTGCTGGAGTCGTCTCAGCTGGACGTCCACTTCTACGGAGAGTAGCCAAGTCACTGAATCATCTCCATCTATAGACAGTTTGTGGGACTGTAAACCGATGAAGATCTAAACTCTTTGACCCTTTCAGCTTCATGTTCATCAACTCTTCTTCATCCTCAGTCCCTGAGATCTTTGTTGTGAGACCTGGTTCACATCAGCTGATGTTTCTGACAGGACCTGAGACAACCATGTTCCTGCTCAGGACCACCAAGGCTTTGACCCTCTTTCAACTTGTGATAATGAGGTGCTGCCAGCTGTTTAGTGACTAACCATGACAGGTTTTCTGTTTTTGTTCTGGTGAGTCCAACAAAGCTTTGACTCAGTCCCTGGACTACTTTACATGAGCAAACTGAAATCAAGGTGGAATAAAGCTGTTTTCAGACCTGCTGTCCTTTCCAGTGCTGGGTTCCTCTATCTGTTAAAGCGCTTGTTGTGATTCAGACTGAGGGGTCTATTTCTTGAATGTTCATTTTGAAGGAATCAGCTGTTGTGTCTTTTCTGAGAATGAAATGTTTCCAATGCAGACACAGTTGGCTTGGATCAGTCACTTGGGAGAAACCCAGTTCCTGGTCTAACGGCTGCAGTGCAGGTCCCACTGGACAGGATGAGAAAAAGTCCTGTAATCTAACACTAGCTGTGTGAATGAGGAAGGTGGTGAGCAATGAGAAGATGAAGTGAAGCATGTGGAGAACAAACAACAGACAGGTTGAACCAGTCATCAGTCAGTGAAGCTGTAAGATTGTGTTTCAATTTAATCTGCATCACACACACACACACACACACACACACACTGTGTGACTGACAGTTTCCCTGTTCAGACTTGGTAATGTGTCTCAGGTGATCTTATCAAAAGTGGAAGCGATCAGATTTCTTTGGCACATATGTTTAACATGGTTTCACGGGAGGGAATAAAAAAAAAAGTGATTTACAGAGAGCCAGACTGTCCAGAGTGTGCTCACCTGTACCCACCTGTACGCACCTCCTGCTCTGTGTCATCTGGATGAATGGCTGGCTGGGTGGATGGATGAATGGATGGACAGATGATGGATGGATGGATGGATGAATGGATGGATGATTTATGGATGAGTGGATGGATGGATGGATGATGGAAAGTGGGTAGATAGATGAATGGATGATGGATGGATGATGGACGATGGATAGATGGATGAATACATGAATGGATGATGGACAATGGATAGATGGACAGATGGATGGATGAATGTCTGAGCTAACATTGATCTATGGTATAGATCTAGGTAGAGATCTGATTAATGACCTTCATGTCTAAGTGGATCAGGGGATTGTGCAGTAATCAGGTTACTACAGGTTGTTTAAATGAACTGATCCTGTCTAACCTGATTTTCACTGTAACCTGGTTTCTGGTGTGCATGTGAACGTTCTCATCTTCTCTTTACAAGACACCAACAAAACACAATGTGGGAAGTAGGACATCTAGGGAAAGACCCAGGTAGAGTGTCAGTAACAATACAGTTGAGCAGAAACAGAAGGTCTAATATTTTACAGCACAGATTGTTGTTTTGAAACAGAAACAAACCAGGTTATGGATTTTTTTGTGCAGTGTCATAAATATATCAGTAATATCAGTAAAGTAAAACAAATGAAATCAAATTTAATTTAATTTATGTCTGGTTCTGCTTCTTGAATAGATTTTCTTTATATTGATAGGAGATCTCTACAGAACAGGTGACTGTACAGAACTGTATTGTTCAGTCATTTAGAGTTCAGAGGTCAGGGTCTGTATAGGAGGACTTTTCACCTCCATGTGAAATACAAAGCTTTTTCTCTGATTTTAGTCTAGGCAGCAGACGAGAGCCCTGTTGACATCACTCTGGTTGTAGATGTACACGATGTTCAACATGTTGTTACCAACCTGTCCCTGCAGCCTCTTTAGTCTTTTGTGTTGTTGTTCGTGTGTCTTCATGGTGCTAACAAACTGTCCTCCCGCTCACAGAGCTGGATTCCCAAGATCATCAAGAAGAGACTGTGCACAACTTTTGTTGAAGACTCTTTCAGGTAATCTCTCCTCCTCTGTCACCAGGACTCAGTACTTTAATGTCAGTATTCTGTTTTTCTGGTCATAACTTTCTTTTTACTGAGCATCAGCTCTGCAGTTGATTCTGTAGATCATGATATCTGAATGCTCTCAGGTGGTTCATCTCTTACCTCTCAGATAGTTTACCATGGCTTTTGATAATCTCACATCGTCTTCTTCCCCTTTGAAATCTGGAGTACCTCAAGGCTTGGTCCTAGGTCGCTTTCTGGTCTAATAATACACAATTTTAAGATTTCTGTTTGTTGTTTTGCTGATGCCAGACAACTTAATGTCTCTGTAAAATCAGGGTCAATCAGCTGTTTGACTCTATGATTGACAGCAGAAACAAACAAACACAAACATTCACTAGGACTCAAAGGTGAACTGATTAGATTTTGGTGGTCAAAGGTCAAGAATGAGCTTTGGCCTTTTGAACACAATATCTCAGGAACTCTTCAAGGGAATCCCTTTAAAATTGGACTCAAGGATGAACTGATTATGATTTTGGTGTTCAAAGGTCAAAGGTTAAGGTCAGCGTGACATCATAAAACACTTTTTAGCCAGAAATCAAAATGTGTAATAACTTGCAATAACAGCAATTATGACTGGATAAAAAGCGATGTAATCTGAAACTAATCTGAGTGGCGGAGACATACAAGATGATTTTTTGGGCATGTCAAAAACATGATCAGGGCAGCACTGTGTGTCTGTCAGAGTGTTTGATGTTTCCATAGTAGATAAACATTATATTGACAGACAGGGTTGTCCCAACTATGAACTTTATCATCACTGTAAAAACCTCAAATGACTTTGAAATGTCGAGATACTTTCAACTACAGAATAATAGATTTGTGTGGGTGTATATTTGTGTGTGTGTTGTGTGTTAGTAATGGAGCATTGTGTCAGTGTGGTGGTGTGCGGGAGGTCCATGACTCCGTGGCAACAGGGGACTATTTCGGAGCAGCTATCGTCACCCAGTGGGACAGCCGACAGCACTCCTCAGAGTGTCCCACTGACGCCTTCGGAGAGCTGGAGTTTGCTGGCGCTGGACGCAGACACAGTCATGTGAGTTGCACACGCACACACACACACACACACACACACACACACACACACACACGCACACACACACGCACACACAAACACACACACACACGCGCACACACACAAAAACACACTGACTCAGTTAACTCTGGGTTTACCTGTTCAGGTATGAGCATGTTCAATTGAAAGAGGAAGAGTTGTTAATTATAAGCAACATCATCAGAATCATGAATATATTAATATGATATGAGAAGAAACACTGATACCTGCAGGTAAATTCAGGTGTTGAACATTTTCTCTAAAGTTAAGTGTCAGGATGAATGTATCACGCTGAATGATGTGGATGTAATGTATCAGTCAGACTCAGTAGTCCTCTCTTCCTGTCTAGTTTCTGCGGCTGTCATGTGACACGCCTCCCCAGATCATCTACACCCTGATGACGGCTCACTGGGGTCTGCCCTCACCCAACCTGGTGGTGTCAGTGGTGGGGGGAGAGGGCCATGGGAAGATCAAGACGTGGGTGAGAGATGTCCTGAGAAACGGGCTAGTCAGGGCCGCACAGAGCACAGGTAAGAACCCAGAGAGACCAGTACAAACCAGTGAGGACACAACATGGAGACAGTTTATATGAAGACTTCATTAATTATAAAAAACTGTGAGTTACTATAAGTAATGACTGCTTCAATGATATTTAAATATATGAGTTTAATTAAGGTTTCCATATAGATACTATATAATATACACTGTGACTATTTCTACCCCTCCCCTCTGTTGTCCAGGGGCCTGGATCTTGACGGGGGGTCTGAGGGAGGGTGTGTCCTGCTGTGTGGGTGAGGCCGTGAGGGACCACGCTGCTGCAGCTCCAGCTCTCTCCCGGAAGAAAGTGATTGCTGTGGGACTGGCTCCCTGGGGCCTGGTGCACAACAGGCAGCAGCTCGTCAACGCCCAGGTACCATCACACAGCATGTGGTCCATCAGACCCACCCAGTAACAAGATAGTCCTAGTAACACACCCCAGTACACCTGCACAACAGGATGGAAATCACCAGTGACTATTTTTATATTATATCTTGCTCCAGTTTGATGATGAAGAGTCACTTCACAAGGTGAATTACACTTCTGTGAATTATCTACTGACATGAACACATCTGATTTGACACCTGTCACAAACAGAGTGAGAGTAGATGTGAGACATAACCAATCCAGTAACAGCTGTTACAGCTGTGGACTGGCTCCTCAACGCTGTGTTGGTGGGAGACATGTAGCTCTGGCTAACACATGATTTACCTGGACCCATGAAGCTGTGACTGATGGTTTTACACCTTCATCAAAGTGGACGGAGTCTAAACACAGACAGAAAAACAGAGGCAGAGCCCACATTACAGGAGAACAGCTGCGCTGACAGAACCATTCACAGAGTCACATCATTCCTACAGGATCCCGTCAAGGACTCCTGTCACCGTGCACAATAAATGACATGGCCCAATTCCAATCAGATTAAGATGTCAAATGGAAAGTGTTCTTTGTAAATACTGTATAAATATCGATTTAATGTTCTTCCTGAAAAATTTGGGGTTACAATGAATTTCCTGTTTCCGTCAGGGAAAGGTGAGGGCTTCCAAACAATTCACGGTTTGTTTATTATCCTCCCACTTCATGAAGAGACCTTCCACAGAATTACACTCAGACACAGAATACGTGCAGGTTGATAAGGGGCAATTAATTCAGAGATATAATCTGGCCGTGAAGTGCTTTAAAAGTCAGAAGTAGAATCTTAAAATTTATTCCATAATGTACTGGTAGCCAGGGTAGAGACCTTCAGAGGGGGGTGATATGATCTCTGTTCTTAGTTTTTGTTTGTAGTCTGGCTGCTGCATTTTGTGCTATGTGAAGTTTATGAATTGTTTATATGAGGTGACTGACTCTGGTTCCTCTGTGTGTTTAAGGGCAGTTTTCCTGCTCGCTACTATGTCCAGAACACGTCACGTGACTCCTTCTGCCTGGACAATAACTGCCAGGCTTTCCTCCTGGTGGATGATGGGAGTCTTGGTCGCCGGGGTGGAGAGGCTGCCTTTCGTGCTAATCTGGAGGACTACATTTCCCATCAGCGCACTGGCATCTGGGGTGAGACAGAAACAACATCAAACTCTAGGTCAAGGATCTGACACATGGTTCATTACTGTAGTTACCTGCACATGTGGACTGTGTGTGGGCTGCACCTGCCTGCCCTCTAGTGGTGAAGGTCAGCGCTGTACAGCACATCACACCGTGTGTATGATGTACGTGTAGATGATTGTTAGATATGCTGGATGTGTTAGATTCAGCTCATCTTCAGACATATAGTACATGTTGTGTGATGTAATGAGAAGCGTCTCTGTTCTCATTTCCTGTCTTGGATCAACAACAGGAAGTGGCAGTATTGAGATCCCAGTCCTGTGCATGCTCATCTCAGGAGACGCCAACATGCTGGAGGTGAGGAGCCTGTCACAAAGGTTCACACTCTGTACACACACCACAGTGGATTTATAGTGTCAGAGTTCAGGTAGCACAGGTTCATTAGCTTAGACCACAACATGTGCTGAATGAAGGGGAGATACAGGTCTTACTTGACTGAGTGGTTGACCCCTCCTCCCCCAGCTGATGTTCATTGAGGTTAACAAACAGATGCAAACAGAAACTGAACTTCTTCAGGGACGGTGGCTTTGGTTCCTGGATGTCAGCAGCGCTCTGCTATCAGTAAAAGTGAGACAAGTCTGATATTAACATGTTTGCACTGTGAAGGTAGTTGTGTTTGTTTCTGCCAGTGTTTCAATGTGTTTGAGTGAATGTGTGATAGAAAAGTGTTGCAGCCACTAATCACATTGTACTCAGGATGAACATATTTTAAAGAAAGAGGGTGGTTTTATTGAAAAGGAATAAAAGAAACAAACAATAACTTGGCTGGTCTTCACTGATGCTCAGGGTATAACTGCCAACAGAAGAACACAGCGTAAGCCCATGGCTTATACACACAGCTGCTGGGTGCGTGTTCCTGAATCAAAAAATGCATTGAATTGAATGGGGCTATCTGTAATGATACAAAATAAAGTGCCTACTATTTATAAAATAATACAGCTGCAAGTGAGTGGACAAATACACGCAAATACCCTATACACCACAAAAGCACAATGAATGTGTGAGTGAATGGGTGAATGTGGCTTCAGTGGTTGATGAGACGGTAGAAGAGCTGATTATAACTCAGGGCCTGATACATCACTTATATATAATATATGCACTTGCCTAAAATTAAAGACCCGGTGGAGTTTGACACTTGTCAGCTCACATCTCTGTAGAGGACAGATGTCTGTGACTCTCTCTGACTGAACACTGATGAATGAAAATGTTGTTAACTGTGTCCACTTGTCCTCTGGCTCAGAGACTAGATGCCTCTCTGAAGAAAGCTACACCCTGGCTGGTTCTGGCTGGTTCTGGACCAGCTGCAGACCTTATCAGTGAGCTGCTGGGCAACCTGTCCTCTGTCCCCCTCAGTCCCACCTCTCCCCCTGCTGAGGGGGAGGCCGCTCAGGGCCCCAGCGCAGAGCTTCGCGACAGGGTTCGTGACAAGGTCCGGAAACACTTCCCATCTGAAGCAGAGCTGGAGAGACTGGTGGACAGTGTGAGTCAAACAGCTCATGTACAGACATAATAACTTCAATCAGTCACTTTTTGGACACGTAGCTGAACCTGTCATCCAGTCTGACATGTTACCTGTCTCAGCGAACGTTACTGTGATGAGCAGGAGGCAGGAGGGTCTCATGTATGATGATATGAAACCGGATGTAACTCAGTCCTGTTCTCTGTGTCTGTGTGTGTCCAGGCTCTGAGCATCCATCAGAACAGAGAGCTCATCACTGTGTTCCACGGAGAACAGGAGGCTTCTGATGAGTTTGATACAGTTCTCCTCAAAGCCCTCGTTAGAGGTGAGTCGAGTTAATTAGTCAATTATATTGTAGTGTCACACAGAGAGACTCACAATACAAAATAAGGCAACAGAAATAAAATATAGACTGAAGACAAGTGAAGTAGTAAAATAGGGAAGAACGGTCTCAGCTGTAAGACCATAAGAACATGTACCAGAGTGACTCCAGGTTTAACAGAGGAGCAGGTGTTTCTGTTTCCATGGAAAACCAGACTGACACTTGTCAAGAATAATGTGCTCATGTAAGAGAGTGGTAAACTGCTTAGCAACCACTTACTCTGAGGCACAACTAGATGTCAGACAGAGAGCACACCAGGACCAGGAGATGTAGATATAGATGTAAGATGACCTCTGATGAGGGGATACAGAGAGGGGACATGTGAAGGAGGATCCAGGACTCAGAGGACTCAGCTTCTCATACATCTTATTACTGGTTCACCAGCTTAGTACAAATCCACCTTCATCATAAGAAACCGCAATAATCCATGATGAAGGGTGGAGGAGGGACAAAGAGTCAGATCTCTGTTTATTTAGTAAAACAGTAGAATGTGTTCATGTTGGTTTCTCTGTGATTAATGTCACTGTTACATTCATGTTAGGGTTAATAGCCAGTTTAAAAACCAGACAGCCGTTCATGTAGATCCTCCACTCATCACACTGTCATTGTTAGTATTAACCCTCATTAACTGAAGACATGCGCACACCCCTGAGTTTCATCATCCTTCACATTCACCTCTCCACAGGATTCTTCATTTCATGACCTCCACATATTTCCCATCAGCCTTGTCATGGCCCTTCTTGGAGATCAGTCACAGTTATACAGTCTCTCTCTCTCTCTGTCTCTGTATGTGTGTGTGTGAAGCTAGTAAACGTGTGTGCAGTGCAGCCAGTGAGTGCACAGAGGAGTTGAAACTGGCTGTGGCCTGGAACAGAGTGGACATCGCCAAAGCTGAGCTCTTCAATGGAGACATACAGTGGAAGGTCAGAGTCACACTGAACAACATAGTACCATCTGTTCACCTGTTCACCTGTTCACCTTCACTAAGAGCTTCTCCTTCTGTTACATGTCAAGTGTTTCTTTTTTTTTTTTAAACATTTATTTATTATGGATTTAGTTCATTTTACAACAAACAAAGAACAATACAGAACAGCACAATAAGGCACATTATAATGAAAAAAAACAAAAACAGAAACAGAAAGGGGACTTGTAATAAAGCATAAATATAGCCTATGATTTGTACTTACACAGAATCCACATTACAATCATAAAGATTACATTATTTATACTTCAATCAAAAAAAAAAAAAAAAAAAAAAAAACTAAAAAGACCGAAGAGTAAATAAATAAATAAATCGAAATAAAATGAAAACAACTCAGTCCTATTTGTCATCCATCCAACCATCTACATCCATATTGTTATTCTCAAGAAAATGATAGAAAATATTCCATATTTTCCAAAACTTGTCAAGTTTGTTCTTTGTTGAGTAGCTTATCTTTTCTAAAGCAAAATAAAAGGTCATTCCCCTCAACCATTGTGCTGTGGTACAAGGTGTCAAGTGTTTCTTTACTTTAAAATGTTCTGAAACAGTTCAGAGTTCCTCTTCTGTAAGGTTTGAAGACTGAATAGATGAAGACCCTGACTGTCTGGGAGCCACCACATTTCTAAAGGACTGATACTGAATATAACTAGTTCTGCTTTCTCTCTGCTCCTGTGTTGGTGGGAGACATTAAGCTCTGGCTAACACATGATTTACCTGGACCCATGAAGCTGTGACTGATGGTTTTACACCTTCATCAAAGTAAAGATTCATGAACCGACTCAAAATCTTTGAAATGACGTAAACAGGAGAAACAGAAACATGGACGGAGTCTAAACACAGACAGAAAAAAGGAGACGGAGCCCCGTAACAGAGAGATGGACAGGGACGTCACACAGGTTTATTACAGGAGAACAGCTGCGCTGACAGAACCATTCACAGAGTCACATCATTCCTACAGGATCCCGTCAAGGACTCCTGTCACAGTGCACAATAAATGACATGGCCCAATTCCAATCAGATTAAGATGTCAAATGGAAAGTGTTCTTTGTAAATACTTATATAATAAATTTTGGGTTACAATGAATTTCCTGTTTCCGTCAGGGAAAGGTGAGGGCTTCCAAACAATTCACGGTTTGTTTATTACCCTCCCACTTCACGAAGAGACCTTCCACAGAATTACACTCAGACACAGAATACGTGCAGGTTGATAAGGGGCAATTAATTCAGAGATATAATCTGGCCGTGAAGTGCTTTAAAAGTCAGAAGTAGAATCTTAAAATTTATTCCATAATGTACTGGTAGCCAGGGTAGAGACCTTCAGAGGGGGGTGATATGATCTCTGTTCTTAGTTTTTGTTTGTAGTCTGGCTGCTGCATTTTGTGCTATGTGAAGTTTATGAATTGTTTATATGAGGTGACTGACTCTGGTTCCTCTGTGTGTTTAAGGGCAGTTTTCCTGCTCGCTACTATGTCCAGAACACTGTTGATAAGTGTAGCTCACGACTTAGTTAAGGACATAGACCACCAGGGTTTGACAGTGCTGTGAAGTGGTTAGAGATGTGGTCCTGCTAGCCTCAGTCACGTAAAGAAAGACAAAAAGAAGAGTTCTGAAATTTCAAGAAAAAAGTCATAATATTACAAGAAAACAGTCATAATATTACGAGAAATAAACATGTTAAATTTGGAGAGAAAAAACATCATTTTTAGGAATATTACATCAACCCATCAAACAGGTGAAAGGACAGTCAGTGTCAGCCTGAGCTGCTTCTGGCAGCTGCTGTTTGTCTGTCTAACAATAGAATAGACTCAGTTTCTTCACAATCTTTTTAATGTCCTGATGATGATGATGATGATGACGATGATGATGATGATGATGAGCCAAAAAATGAAGTTTCTCCTTATTTTTGAAACCTGCTAAAGTAGAACTTCACAGGATGCTCCACGTTCCTAATTTTATAGCTACTGACAGTTCCCCTCTAAAACAACATGGAACCTAAAAATTACTTAACTTTTTCGCGTAAAATTGGAACTTAATTCTCATGATATTATGACTTTAGATTTTTTTTTCCTCAATATGGCCCTATAACACTCCATCATAGTTACATTATGCTGATGAGATGATTATATTTTCAGTATGAGGACCTGGAGGACTCCATGACAGACGCACTGATCAACGACAAGCCTCAGTTTGTGCGTCTGTTTTGTGAGAACGGTCTGAACATCCTGGACTACCTGACGTACCGGCGTCTGGAGAGTCTGTACCGCTCTCTGTCAGACAGCTATCTGGTCTACACGCTGCTGCAGAGGCGTCTGAGTGAGAGACAGGCCCTGGCTGGGTCCCTGCCCAGCCTGGACAGGTCCGTGACGTCCCCCCTGAAGAGTCCTCAGAGTGCTCTCACTGGACCGGCCTCTGCAATGGAGCTGAGCCTGTATGAGGTGAGGAGGAAGAGGAGGAGGGAGGAACTGTAGGATGGATTAATCAAATTGTCATGATGATGAAGCTGATGACAGTAATTACTTTTATATGGAGCTTGTTTTCTTTAATCACGTTATGTTGTAAGCTACAATAGGTGTAGTTCAGTAACCATAGAAACAAGCTGTTTACAGGACGAGGGTTGTCACATAGCAGCGTCCTCGCTCTCTGTGTGTGCAGTAGTAGTGAAATGTGTGCCGATGCTGCAGGTTTCCCGTCTGCTGTGGGACCTGCTGGGTGACGTCTGTCAGCCTTTCTACTACGGACCTCTGGGCCTGGACCCCACCTGCAGCTTCAGGAGGACTCTCAAGGTCAGTACGCTGAGACCTGCACATCAGGTCCGGAGTCTGACAGTGTTAAAGGACTGATGTGATGAATCAGATGAAGTCATGACACTGATCTGAAGACATGAACAGAATGTGCTTAATGATGATGTGTTTTCACAACAGACACAGCTGCTGCCTCAGTATAAACTAAATAGTCTGACTCCCCCTCTGTGTCTTTACCTGCAGCAAGTCAATAAGCTGCTGCTGGGAGAGTGTCTGTACCGGGACCAGCGCTGCCTCTCACCCTGGGCGGCCCTCTTCATCTGGGCCGTCCTGCAGAACCGCAGGGAGATGGCTATTTACTTCTGGGAGATGGTGAGACTCACCTGTAACCCTCAGATCTAGTTTCATGTGAACTGGTCTTTACTGGCAGCCTGTCCCTGTGTCTGTGTTTCAGGCGGGGGAGTCAGTGTTGAGCGCTCTGGGGGGCTGTAAGGTGCTGAGGGAGCTCTCTAAGCTGGAGAGTGAGACTGAGAACAAGCTGGCCATGAAGGAGCTGGCTCAGACGTTTGAGGACCTGGCACATGGTGAGTCTCTGTTCTCTACTCCTCCTCCGACTAAGTCCTCTGACAAACTGGTCCTCCTCTAACTAACTCCTCCTCCTCCGACTAACGCCTCTGACAAAATCCTCCTCCTCTAACTAACTCCTCCTCCTCTGACTAACGCCTCTGACAAACTCCTCCTCCTCTAACTAACTCCTCCTCCTCCGACTAAGTCCTCTGACAAACTCCTCCTCTAACTAACTCCTCCTCCTCTGACTAACTCCTCTGACAAACTGCTCCTCCTCTAACTAACTCCTCCTCCTCTGACTAACGCCTCTGACAAACTCCTCCTCCTCTAACTAACTCCTCTAACTAACTTCTCCTCCTCTAACTTACTCCTCCTCTTTTTGACTTTTTGACTGCGACCCTGTTGCCTAGCAACCCAGAGAAGCCATGTTTATGCGAGTGTTGTTTGTGTGTTCAGACGTGTTTGGAGAGTGTTACCAGAACAGCGAGAGCCGCGCCTTCACTCTCCTTATAAGGAAGTCTCCAGTGTGGGCCGGGGCTACGTGTCTGCAGATGGCCACTGCAGCTGACGCCCGCCTGTTCTTCAGCCATGATGGTGTTCAGGTAGAGATGCTGTCCTCCTGTCAACAGGAGCTTAAACACACGTTTGAATTCAGGTCCAACATTGTTCTCCACAGATCCAGATCTTTAATGAATCACATGATCAAATCCAGATTTTACTGATATTGTTGCTTGATGATGATGATGATGATGATGATGATGATGATGATGAAGATGGTGCTCTCTGCTTTAGTCTCTGCTGTCTCAGATCTGGTGGGGTGATATGGAGAGGAACACTGAGGTCTGGAAACTGGTTCTCACCTTCTTCCTGCCCCCCCTCCTCTACACAGACCTCATCAGCTTCAGGTCAGTGTTCTGAGTCTATCCAGGTTTCAGGTCTCATGTGCCCTGGTTCAGCAGAATCTGTGAATAAACTGAAATCATCAAAAGTTTAAAATCAAGCCTGCAGATTTTAAACTCCTCACAGGGATCCTACAGTCTGAACCACACATGACCCGGTTTGTGTGTTCCTGTCACAGGGAACAAGAGGAGGAGGTGAAGTCCGTGGAGCTTTACCAGGGCAGAGACACCGACAGTCTGGATGGGAATGATGCCACCGTCTTCTCTCTTGCTGACATCATACAAAAGTAAACACACGTATTCAAACTTAGATAAATACAAACACAGATCAGATGATGTTGTTTTCTGGTTTTGCTTCAGGTTTAATAAAGTTCCTGAATCTCTGTTGTTACAGTGAGGAAGACGCTGAAGAGTTGCGGGCTCTAAAAGAAAAACTCAGAGGTAGTCACTCTCCTGTTCAAGGTATTTACACCAGCCCCCGCTTCACTATGTCCACGAGGAGGATGGCTTTAATCACTTTAGTCAATATTGGACCTTAGAGAACATGGACATGGCTAGTTCCTGGAGGAACAATATACCAATTTAACATAATCATTTTGGACCAGCACTGTTTTACAGTCTGAAGTTAGAGCTGAAATAAAAATAAGTGGACAAGAAATTATGTTGCACCACTTGTATAAATGCAGACAGTCCAGCAGAGGGCAGCAGGAGACCAAGTACCTGTAAACCAGGAGGCATCAATACACCTACACCTGCAGAAACAGGTTGATTCCAGTGGATCTTTCAGTAGATAATAATACTTTGACATATGAAGAGCTCAGGCCATGGTTCTCTAACAGGTTGAAAATGAGTTTCTGCCCCAGGTAAAGGAGAAGAAGCTAGTGGTGCAGGATGAGGAAGGAGCTGAGTTTCAGTTTACCTGTCAATCAGGTTCCGGCTCTCATCTATGGAGATGAGCTGTGGGTCATTATTGATAGAATGAGACCACAGATATCAGTGGACAGTCAGAGTGTCTGAGCTCACCCTCAGGACAGATTACAGAGCTGGACATGTGGAAGATCTAGTCCAGACACTGCTAAAGTTTATGTGGTTTCAGCAGCTGATTGGGATGCCTCCTTGGTTTCCCAACACACCTGATAGATAAGTAGTGATGGATGGATGGTATATTCAATAAGATGTTTTGTATTACAGGTTGTTGAATCTTTCCTGTTTCCTCTTTTCTTCAGACTCTATGTCGTCCAACTCTAAGAGACCGTTCATTGTGTCCCGGTGGAGACAGTTCTGGTTCGCCCCCGTCACCTCGTTCCTTGGTAACGTTCTGATGTACTTCTTGTTCCTCTGCCTGTTTGCCTACGTTCTGCTGGTGGACTTCAAGCCCCAACCTGATGGTCCCTCCACTCTGGAGTTTGTGCTTTACTTCTGGGTTTTCACCTTAGTCTGTGAGGAGATTCGACAGGTTGGTTGACAGAGCTCTAGTTCACACACACACACACACACACACACACACACACACACATACACACACACATACACACACACACACACACACACACACACGTTGGTTCTTATGAAGTGGTCCAGTCTACAGACCTGTGTAACATAAAGAGAAGCTCTCTGATGAACACAGTACCTGAGCCTGGTCACTACATCAAACTACATCACTACTACAACCATCCTCTCACTGTCATTGACTCACACACTGCACACATACTCACGCCCATCCACAGACGGCACCCTGACTCCTCTCTCTCTGGCTGACAGACCTTCTTCGTGGGCAGCACCTTTGTGCTCCAGAGGATGAGGAACTACATCCAGGATGTATGGAACAAGTGTGACCTGACAGCCATCATTCTCTTCACTCTGGCAATGTGCTGCAGGTGAGTGAGTCACTGACTGGAGGACGGACACTGTGCACTGCAGCACTGTGTGACATGAACCCCTTACTGTCTGCTCCAGGATGTTTCCCTGGTCCTATGAGTTTGGCCGAGCTGTCATGGCCATAGACTTCATGGTCTTCACTCTACGTCTGATTCACATCTTTGCCATACACAAACAGCTTGGACCCAAGATCATCATTGTTGGCAAAATGGTGAGTGTGCACAAAACTCACACAACAGAGAGTTTAACAGAGAGTTAGGCTATCAGATACTCCCTTTGTAGAAAGACAAAGGTCTGTCCCAGCGTCACTGCATCAACATTTAGGATCTGAGGATCAGTATCTGTGAATATTCTCAAGCTGCTCAAAATCCTTTCTTTACTGAAGCTTACTGATACAGTGCAACCATCAGATTCAGTTATGAAAACAGGGTCACAGAGTCAAAGCTCAAACTTAAAGCTTCAGTGTCACAGTTTTCTGCTCTGAACTGTTCACATGTGCTCACAACAACACTTTCTCTTTCACAGTCTCTGTGTGACCTCATCACTGACATCATCATCACTGATTTTATTCTCAGTCTCTTTTCTACACATGTACAAAACAATTTATTTTACAGGTTTAAAGGTTGATTGACAACTACACACTGAAATTATCTGTGAAGTTCACTTTACAAGCGCAGAACATTTTTGACCTTAACCCCAGCCTGTACACGTCATCCTTATTACATCTACAGTAATCATCAGAATGGTCTGTGTGACATGGGAATTAAATAGTTAAATGGTGAGACTGTACAGACACAACAAAACATTAACCAATGTACTTATATTATGTTTCATTACAGTTCCATGTCATTAAACAGCAGCCATGATCACTGATGTAACATCTGGATTAGAAACAGACCAGATCCTGTCACATAACCCTCTAATCTTTGTGTCTCTTCCCCTCAGATGAAGGACGTCTTCTTCTTCCTCTTCTTTCTGGCTGTGTGGCTAGTGGCCTACGGAGTGGCCAATCAGGCTCTGCTCTACTCATACGATCCACGTCCCAACTGGATCTTCCGCCGAGTCTTCTACAGACCATACCTACACATTTTTGGACAAATACCTATTAATGAGATGGACGGTGAGCTGCTCAGTCTGATTCTACCAGCACCTGGTTCCCTCGGTGGTCTCTCAGTGTTTCCTCAGTGTTTCCTCAGGGTTCTTTCAGTGTTCCCTCAGTATTTCCTCAGTATTCCCTCAGTGTTCCCTCAGTGCTCCCTCAGTATTTCCTCAGTGTTTCCTCAGGGTTCTTTCAGTGTTCCCTCAGTATTTCCTCAGTGTTTCCTCAGTGTTCTGTCAGTGTTCCCTCAGTGCTCCCTCAGTATTTCCTCAGTATTTCCTCAGTGTTTCCTCAGTGTTTCCTCAGTGTTCCCTCAGTATTTCCTCAGTATTCCCTCAGTGTTCCCTCAGTGCTCCCTCAGTATTTCCTCAGTATTTCCTCAGTATTCCCTCAGTGTTCCGTCAGTGTTTCCTCAGTGTTTCCTCAGGGTTCTTTCAGTGTTCCCTCAATGTTCCATTAGTGTTCCCTCAGTGCTCCCTCAGTATTTCCTCAGTATTCCCTCAGTGTTCCCTCAGTATTTCCTCAGTATTCCCTCAGTGTTCCCTCAGTGCTCCCTCAGTATTTCCTCAGTGTTTCCTCAGTGTTCCCTCAGTGTTCTCTCAGTGTTTCATTAGTGGTCCCTCATTATTTCCACAGTGTTCCCTCAGTTTTTCCTCATTGTTCCCTGAGTGTTCCCTCAGTGTTGCGTCAGTGCTTCCCCAGTGTTTACTTAGTGTTCCCTCAGTGTTCTTTAAGTGTTCTGTAAGTGTTTCCTCATTGTTCCCTCAGTGTTTCCTCACTGTTCCCTCAGCTAGTTCTCGGTGTTCCCTCAGTGGTCCTTCATTATTTCCACAGTGCTCCCTCAGTGTTACCTCATTGTTCCCTCTGTGTTGTCTAAGTGTTCTGTCAGTGTTTCCTCGTTGTTTCCTAATTGTTCTCTCAGTGTTCCCTAAGTGTTCCCTCAGTGTTTCCTCTGTGTTTCCCCAGTGTTCTCTCAGTGTTCCCTAAGTGTTCCCTCAGTGTTTCCTCTGTGTTTCCCCAGTGTTCTCTCAGTGTCCGTCAGTGTTTCCTCAGTATTCCCTCAGTGTTCCTTCAGTATTCCCTCAGTGTTCTCTCAGTGTCCGTCAGTGTTTCCTCAGTATTTCCTCAGTGTTCCTTCAGTGTTCTCTCAGTGTTCTCTCAGCGCTCCACTAAAACAGGATATTACAGACACATCAGATTTAATGGGGTCTGTCAACAGCTGCTTTCGCTGCCATTCATGGTTAAAATGGATGTTATTGTGATACGTGGTTGTAAAGGAGCAGTGTGGATCCTCATGTTGTCTTGTTATCGTCACTGGTTTTACATGAAGCCGACAAACTTGGGGAAGTAAACTGTACAAATGACGCCTCACGAATCGAGGCTGGAGAGGAGCCATGTGTCAGTACCTACGCCAACTGGCTGGTGGTCATCCTCCTCGTCATCTACCTGCTGTTCACTAACATTGTGCTGGTCAACCTGCTCATTGCCATGTTCAGGTACGCTGATATTTAAGACTGATTTCTACTACTATACTACTACTGATAAAACAGATTACTGATTTAGTAGAAACCTGAAGGATTATCTGTACACACATCATGATTTCAATTTTCTGTTTGCAGCTACACCTTCTCCAAAGTTCAGGAGCGCAGTGACACCTACTGGAAGTTTCAACGCTACAATCTGATCGTGGAGTACCACTCAAGGCCCTGCCTGGCTCCACCATTCATCATCATCTCACACCTCCACCTTTTCATCAAGAGATACATCCGCCGCATCTCCTCAGTCAAGAGCAAACATTTTGGTGAGCAGTGGAACCTGAACCTGTGGTAGCTCCACAAGTCAAGATCTGTGCTCCTGGTCTGGGTCCTAGCTTGGCCTCCAGAGATATCCTGCAGTCCTTTTACTGGTCTCCTCTGTCCTCAGTTCTGGAGTTACGGGGCAGGAAGGCCAGCCGCCTCAACACATGGGAGGCCATACAGAAAGAAAACCACCTCTCAGCTCAGAATAAACGTCAGAGGGAGACTGACACAGCTCGACTGAAACGTACATCTATCAAGTGAGTAAAGTCCTGACACTTTATATAATGTTAGAATATATGTGTGTGTGAGAGAGAGTTAGAACTGAGTTCAGCATTAAATTATTACCTACTGTACTGGTACTGGTGTATATGTCAACCAATAACTAACAAGAGAACACATTATAGAAAACAACATGTTTGAGAAACAGTCTCTTCGTGTGTGTGTGTGTTTGTTTGTGCACGCGACTGTAGGGTGGACAGTGTGCTGAAACAGATGTCAGAGATCCGTGACCACGACCGACGGTTGCGGCTGTTGGAGACGGAGGTCAGTAGTACTTTTGTGAGCCTGCTCTGTAGGCATCATCAGCGCTTCTCTCACAGTCCAGATCTATGATTCATGCTCTTCTTCAAGGCCTTTGTATCTAATTGAGAGGTGTTTCTTACAAGGGAACATGTATCCCAGCAGGCTTTGAGTGCTACTTCAGCCCAGTGACTGACCTGAAGGAAGTCCATCAGTGTCTCCATGTCATTGCAGCTGGTCTTGGCCAGAATATTATTCTAAACAGTTTTTCTACAAATGACACTTCCTTCTTTTGTGCTGATCAAATAAAAAAGTCTAACACACGCAGCAGGCGTACCTCGGTGGTGTGGTTGTCTGTCTGTGTGTGTGTCTGTGTGTGTGTGCAGTGTGTGTGCAGTGTGTCTGGTTACTCTGCAGCTGTCCTCTCTGCCTGCTCAGCACTCATCCATCTCTGTCTGTGTCACCCAGCTGGAGTACTGCTGCAGCGCCCTCGGCTGGATGACAGACGCTCTGTCTCAGAGTCCTCTGGTAAAGGCAGAGCACCCCCCTCCACTGCTCAGAGGTAAACTCTGCGTTATGAGATGATGAAGCAGAATTTAAGATGTGATGGATAAAGATGATAAAAATATGACATTATATTATAATTAATCATCACATGATGAAGTTGATCATGAGGTGGAGACACCTTTTTTCTAACCTTTCATGATTATTGTTTCTCTTCTGTTGTAGATGTGACTCCGCTGTCTCCAAGCTGAACTCAACTCCAGTATCACACACACACAGTTTACTCAGGGCCATTGTGTCAGACATTGTTTGCTGTTCATTTCATTTTGAGGTGTATTTTATTTAGGACTAATAATATATTGTTTTAAATGTTTTTACAGTAGTGTCAGAAGACACCGCTGCTGTGTTACAGTTCCTCCACCTGAAGTTTTTAGTTAGAATTTAAGCTGTAACCAGAGAGTGCCATGTTAAAATCTCTGTTAATGTGATTAAATTAGACAATTATTGTCATTAATGAAATAAGATGCTGCTACATGATCAGAGAGCTCAGCCTACAGTCAGTAAAGCTGTACTGATCAATACTTTTATATCAGCAATGGATCAAATGCCTATAATGAGCATGACTTACTTTCCCTTAGCTCTACTCACACCAAGAACACACTGTCTGTGTTGTGTGTCTGCTGTATCGCTGCTGCTGCTCTATCTCTCTACATAGAGTTTTCCTTGGATAATGGCGCTTGGCAGGTTACTGGAATGATGGATTTATTTTTGACAGAGAATGCCTCTAAAATACCACTGTCTCCACAATAAGCTACCAAAATGGTTGAAAAAACATATATTTTCAGGTCTGTATCATATTCGGATTCAGCCTAGGCATAGAAACTAGTGGGAGGTGTCAATTTCATGCCATGTTGCTAGTATGATGTCAATATGACATCAATAGGTCTTTTCTCTGTCGCTTTTTTCTGGGAGATGCGTCTCACATTAAAATAAGTGAGCCGCTGAATCTCTACATCATGTGACACAGTTGCAGGGTCGCGTGTCACGCAGGCAGTATGTCCACCCTACACTGTTAACATGCCAAAATGAAAATACACGTGCCACACAGCCAGTGTACAGTGGACTATTAGGGCCACATTGAGGAGGAAAAAATCTAAAATTTCAAGCAGCCTTAGCTTTTTAGCCTCTCATAGCTCACTGTTGGTGTCTTGGTTTCTGCTCCACAACCTTTCTCATCAGCCTCATTTCCAGTGCCAGCTGTTTCAGAGACACATCTGTAAACAGCCTCTGTCCTCTACCTGCTGAGCATCAAAACAGCAGACAGACTCAGTCAGAGAGCAGCTGGTGAACATAGTGAAGGATTTAGTAGCTAAAGAGGAGCTGGTGACCAAACACAGAGCTGAAAGAGAGGGAACACTGGACTGAGATTCACCAGGTGAGACAGACTTCACTGCACTTGGATCATCATGTTGATTTATGACTGTAGATGTGGAGATAAACAGCTGTTTACTGACACATTCGCCATAACAACTTTACAGGGTGATAATATTTTACATGCTGTTTTCATCTTGTTCTGCTGCCCCCATGTGGCCAAACGGTCAATGACTGCAGCTTTAATATTGATGAGGCTGGAATGACGACATTATAGTCAGAGTTGAATCCACATTTTAAATAAAGGTGCAAAATAAATCAAAGCAATACAATCAACAGTGGACTACAACAGTATGTTAGTAGGTAGAAAGGTATAACCGTAGGAGAGACTAAATAAGACGCTGATATCATTTGATGTCCTCTACAGTACCTTCACCTATTCATTGTTTAGATGTGATGTTTTTATGTTGGTGTCATGGTTTGTACATTTTTGCATTTTCTACGTAAACCAACATGTACCATTGTTTTTATTAGACTATGACTGATACTGATCTTTGTCTGGATTCATTCAAACTGCCACAGTCTTAATAAACAGTTTGTCTACACTGTGACAATGAGGAGACAACTTGTTTTGTTTTCTACTGTTCTGCTTAGAACCACCAATGTTCTTCAACTCTCATCTTCAGCTCAACAGATTCACAGGCTCTCTCTCTCTCTCTCTCTCTCTCTCTCTCTATTCCTAAGATGAGAGGTAAATCATAAAGTGCTTTGGGTGAAAGTGTTAAGCTCTATAAATTCAGATATGTAGCACTGACTCACAGCATGTCAGCAGAGCAGCAGCAGCTTAATAAAGATGGACGTAGCCTCTGTGACAGCACCCACGGGTTTCTGAAGAGCAGTTTTGAAGTTCAGAGTGAGCTAATCTACTGTCGTCATTTTTGCAGGGTCTGACTCCGCCCCTAACTCCCTGCTAATCCAAAAATGGACAAAGAGGAGGGGCATGTGTTGTTCATGCTGGTTTGTTGCAAACATACACTCACCCACCTGTCACTCAAAGAGGTCATGCCTACAATTCTAGATAACTTTAACAGGTGAGTTATATAAGCAGGTGTCATGAAGGAAGAAATTAGCTCTAGAGACCAAAACTGTTTTTGTACCAGGCTGTAAACATGTTTATTTCTGCTGTAAAGTTGGACATTTTAACATGAGAGTCTATGGGGACTGACTCACTGTTGGAGCCAGACTCTAGTGGTCATTAGAGGAACTGCAGGTTTTGGTTCTTCATTGTTGGCTTCATTTTTAAACCTCATACAGGTGTTGTGATGTGTTCAGGTACAGAACTGATTGTAGGATCAGCACACACTGTGATTCTGTGTGTAAAAAGAAGTAAATAGATTTTGAAGTGTAAAAAAACTCTGAGTTGTTTAACATTCATAGTGTATACAGTAAAAGCACAGCTGGAGTGATTGAAACAGGAGTGTATTTGTTCCATCAGATATGTGTAGACACACTGTGAGGTGCACACTAACTGACAAAGCTAACAGGCTTAAGCATGTATAATGTTTACCATGATATATTTGCTAATTACCACTAATCACAGCGCAGAGTCATTAATTCTGCAGGTATATCATAAACCAAAGTACTGGACACGTTAACATGTTGACCTGATGGTGACGCTAGAAGAAAACTCAGAGGATCATCAGAGTTATTACAACCAGAACGTAAGATGTCTCATACTCAGTTTTTGAATCGTTTACATATTCATATTCCAAAATGTAGAGTCGACTGTTTCCATAAACACCTTCAAAAACACGAGAGCAGCTTGTTTTTTCTTGTTTTTCTCGTCTTCCAATGATTTATCTTGACGTGTTTTCCCATCTCTGACATCACCACTGTGGTTACAGGTGCAGCCCTTTACCTTCATCCTTGTTGCGTTCGCTGTCTCAGCTAATTCAGGAATCAGGAACTAGCCATCCTGAGAGTCAACCACAGATGATAGCACCTTTAGGCCTGTATCAACTGGCAGCATAGAGCTCCTGCCTCTGACTTACACCTTCTCCAACTGGTTAGAAAGGTGACACTAAGATTTATTTTGGAGCATATTTCAAATAAGAGATCTCAGAATCATACTGTAGCCTAAAGTTCTTAAATAAACTGCACCTTCACAAATGGAGGATATTCTTACCACTCACATTTTGATCTTTTTTCTTTTTGTTAATAACCATCCATTACCTGCATGTAACTGTTTTAACTGACCTCACTGTATTTGTATTGTTGTATCTCCCATGATAAATGTTTCAGTTGATTTTTGTTGTTGATTATCTATATTTATTTATTTGTTCTTTTTAATTTTTCATATGTTGTAATCTTGGCATTGTTTTAAATGCAGGTCACCCTCGCTGATTTCTCTGAAATAGAGTCTTAAATAAAGGTTCTAATATAAGTGTGTGTGTGTGTGTGTGTGTGGGGGGGGCACAGCAGGATAACTCCAGGAGAACCACACAAAAGATTTATTAGTTCATTACAGCAGCACCACCATCAGAGCTTTAAATTAATGTGCTAACTCCCTCTCTCTCTCTCTCTCTCTCTCTCTCTCACACACACACACACACACACACACACACACACACACACACACACACACACACACAGCCATCCCCTGTGGTAACTGTATCGTGGAAAGTGCTGTCCCTCTTTAGACGGCCCTTACATGGACAGAGCCTGGGCTGGATGTGCTTCTGGATCAGATTCAGGGAGGCGAATGAATCCTGCTGAGGAATGTCAGATCTGATGATGAATGGGTCGATGCAGTGCACTCGCTGTCATCTCTTCACCTCACAACACCCTCTCCGACACCTTCAATAACACCCATTCTTTGACTTTTTTTTCTTTATCCACACATGTTGGAGTTAAATGGAGTCAGGGTCTTTAAGCAGGGGTCAACATCTGCTCCCAGCTACAACAGTGTCAGATATGCTCCAGGTATTTTTCCAAGCTGATGATAACTGACATGTTTTCTTTAAGACTGCACAGGGAGCAGGAATTAAACAGTAGTGACAGTCAACTAAATGGGTCAAGTGGGTCAGTGCAGGCAGAGTCAGTGGTCCAAACTAAGAGAGAAGAAATGTCTCTGGCATGTCAGAGCTCATCTCCACTTTCAGCCACTTTGCAGTCTTCATCTCGATCTGATCTCCTCTCTCATTCTGTCCTTTGCTCTTTCCAACTCAGCTGTTCCACACTGCCACTAGTCTGTCACCGTTAAAAACTTCACCACCAACCTGCTCTCCGACCTGTGCTGTTGCACCCAGCGTCTAAAGCTTTAAATAGGCACTGATACTGGTGATGATGTAAAATCTAATCAGTTAATACAAGGATGAGCCTCCTCTAAGTGAAATGCACTGGGATAAGATTTGTTGGTTGTGCAGTCATCTAGGGCACCTGTTTTATTAGACCGAAGGTCTACGTGAATCTAGACCAGGTCTAGACCAGGTCACAGGTGGTTCCTCTTCATGTTCTCCCTGGTCTGCTCAGAGCTGTGACATCTTCCAGTAGTTATGATGTCATTGACTTGGCTACTCAGTTTAAAGTGAATTGCTGCAGGTTGCTGCTCATGGTGTCACACATTTATCCCTAACAATGTTTGTTCAAAACATTGTGCTCATAAACTTTAACACTGACATGCTGCAGCTCTCAGAGCTGCAGGAAGAGACAGTCTTCTTCTACTTCTTCTACTTATTCAAACTATAAGCACAAAGATTATGGATAGTTCAACCAGGACTGTTTTTACAATAATGTCAGTGAGACCCTCAACAAAACCTACTGACAAAAAATATCTAATGTCAAACCCATGAAGAACTGGGACAAATCTCTGGAGTGAACAAGGTACATGTTTGAAGTATCATTGTGTGTTATCAAGTATATAATGAGGTTAATGGAGTGAGAACACTATGGCTGCCATCACAGCAGTGTGCAAGACCAAGTGGAGTGCATGTATTTATTGAGTTTAGTTTGGTTTAGCAGGTGTTTCAGAGGTTCCTGTCATTAACCTCTTTCTTCATGCATGTATAGGTGAGAATTGATGGGGGTGTGGGATACTGTGCTGGTCCCACACAGACAGAGCCAGGGGGGCTCGCATTACACTGACTCTGACAGTGTTCAGTTTTAAATAGAGCGGTTGTCAACCCCACCCCAACCCCCTACCCCCCACACAAATCCATCTATTTTGGGGGCAGCGTGTAGGGGGAGGGACAGACAAGAGATCAGTATCTGAGCTTGGCCTATATGCTGGGTAGTGCATATACTCTGGCTGCATCAGCACTGACGGTGATACTGGAGGTATAAGACAGAATTTGTTAAACATGTTTTGAAAATGCCTCAGTTCCTGAGAGCAATAGTCTAAGGCCTCACTGTGCCCACTACACACTGCAGTGTCCACTGCACTCAACAAAGCGAGCTCTTAGTTATTCTTAGAGCTGTAGATGTTTGTCCTGAGGGCAGCGAAAGGTCCTGGAGTCATTAAAATCTAAGGGATTTATCCCACCATGACTGTGCTCAGCAGATTTCATGGCTATCTGCCCACTAGAGGGGATGTTAGACGGGTTATCTCAGGTCAGTGTATCTAGGAATACGTTCCATTGGACAATAGTGCAGAGCATCACTAATGTTCAAAGCCAATGTTAAGTGCCAATGCAGGAAGTAGTAACCTTTATGTAGCAAGGTGGATGGTAATGGGGTCAGTTCACTGTAAACATATATATCTTAGACCGGACCACGACGGAAGAGGGGTCAGGCCTGGGTCTCACGATTTGTATCCTAAAACTGACAATCTGACATTCACTCTCAGCGTGTTTGACCAGGTGTGTGAAGGTGGGAAACAAGGAATTTAAAGCTCTTTTTTCATTCTGTCACTTTCTATTCGTACACACTAACACAACGCCATGCATATCTTTGAGGAGGAACGGTCTGAAAAATAGATGTTATTTTCCTTTAAACAATGACTATGTTTTGCCCCTTGTCAATCAATGTCCTGTTTGACAACGTCAGATATCTTGTGCGTAAAGTCATCACTTTGACTGGGGGATGGTAGAAGAAGAATGCTTCCAGAATGCAAAGGGTTCCAGCACATTGGACCAGACTTCATGGTGTTACTGAGTTATTAGGATTCTCCCTGAATTCACCACGAATATCTTAGAAAAAATCCTAGAAATACATTTATTTTTCAAGATACATGAACCTTGATTGGATGGTTGGTCTATGTGGTACTATGTGGAAAGGTCAGGGAGTCACTTAACTCCTTACTAATCATTTTCTGAAAGCATAAATATCTATACCACAGGTCATAGTTTAGATACCTAACTTTGCACCACTGCATGTGCCCTGTTGCTAGAGGGGTAAACTGTTCAGCCACCTGCTGCAAAAGGAAGATGCTGTGGAAAAAAAATCATCAGTCTTTATTGTGAACAACTTCACTTCCAGTGTCCTTCTAGCTCCATAACAACCCTCTCCTTTCTCTCACAATATATGGTAATTGCTGCCAGGGCCTACTTCTGCTGGGATCCTCTCTAGTGTTAAGCTTGAACATCTGTTCTAAAGTTAAACTTGAACATTTGATGATGATGGAAATCACTCCCCTCTCTGAGTAACTTAACTTATGGATAGTGCAGGCCTGCCCACCAGCATTTGCCCCTGTCAGTCAACCTGACTACCCCCCTTCTTCTCAGCTTACCCCATAGGTTGGTCTCACTCTTTTTCTGTCACTCTCACATTAGTCCTGTCTGTGTCCCCAGCATTGACTAGTTACTGACGGTGCTCCTCCCAGCTTCTTATTGCAGTCTTAACTGATCACTCGAGTGCTGCTCTGGACTAAGAGACACCCTGTCTTGTTGCTGTCCTACATTGAAAGGGAGAACCCCTGTTTTCTAAGGATCATTTTTTCCAAGACTTGGGAACAAGTGTCTGGATCTCAGCTTGGAGTATCGTCTCTACACTGGACCTTGTCTGTTGGATGCCATTATAACTGGTGTCCATTCCCTACTGTAGCGGTCTATCTGAGTGTTTGCACCTGTGAGTGGGTTTGAATTTGCGAGGTTGTGTGTGTGTGTGACAAATAGGCAAAGAGCGACGCAGCTGGACTCCTGCAGTGATTCCAGGGTATTTTCTCTGTCGTCGGCCCGGTCTTGGCTGTGAACATGGCTTCATTGAGAAGTTTGATTCTTGCAGTGCTTCTTGCGCTGCTCTGCTCCTTCCACACCCCGCTGGCTCCCACCGCCAAGGCACAAGATCTGCCTCTCCGCTCTGAACAAGGTCTGGTGGCTGACGATGATGATGATGACGATGATGATGACCACGACGATGATGACGACGACGATGATGACGACGATGATGATGACGATGATGACGATGATGACGACGACGATGATGACGATGATGACGACGATGACGACGATGATGACGATGATGACGACGATGATGATGATGATGATGACGATGACGACGATGATGATGATGATGATGACGACGATGATGATGATGACGATGATGATGATGATGATGATGATGATGATGATGATGATGATGATGATGACGACGATGATGATGATGATGACGACGACGATGATGATGACGATGATGATGATGATCATGAAGGTCAGTCACATTAAACATGCAGCAGTTTTTCATATACCTTTGTCTCTTTCTGTGTTAGCATAAATGTTAGCATATAACATCTGCACCTGAAGCACATTGTAAACAGTTAAAGCATCAGCTGTCACTGAACGTTGATGACATCACGATATTAGTTCCAGAACAGGCTGTGATTGGCAGCTCAGAAACAAGGCTACACCCGCATTATTTTAAAGTCCCAGTGTCAGTGCTGGCTGATGCTTCGATGTGCAGTTGGCCATGCGTTTCAGGTACAAACGTGTGCACGTACACTACAGGACGTTGTGCGAAAGGGGAGGTGCTAAGACAAAGTTAGCCACTCCCCTCTCATTAACATTCTTACAACCTCATCATCTCTTTGTCAGTTGTTATGTTGATGTTTCAGAGCTCATAGGTAATCAAAGTCCCTCCTCCACCCCTTTCCAGCTGTCCATTTCCCTTGCTGTCTCTGACACTCTGTTCTTTTCCCTGCTTAACTAGAGTTATGAGCACTCTGGGGAAATTGAACTGGCCCATCTGAAGTCCGACTGTCCGAAGTCCTTCGTACAGTACGCTAGATATGAACTTGGGGACTACAGAAGCATTGATTTGAGAGAGAGAAAGAATGAAAAACCAATTTCACACAAACCAAGCCTGACTTGGGAATCAGTCATTGGGGTCACTAGTCTGAGATCTTTTGATTTGTGTTTCGTTTGAAAGAATGGTTCCTCCAGAAGGGTTCCTCCACTACCATCTTCCTTTCTCATTTGTTTTGGATCAGACTGACCTGCATTTGTGTCTTTATGTGAATCTACAGAGAAAGAAAGAGAGACAGTGATACTGGGGGGTGGGTTGGGGGGTTTTGGGGTGCTAGAGAAACAGACAGAGGGAGAATGAAGCGCGAGGGGAGGTGCAGGAGGGCCACTATCTAAATTAATTCATTTAAAAGCACCAAGAGATGCAAAGTTTCTCTCTTTCTCCATATCTCTCAATCTCTTTCTTTCTCTGTGGAGCATTCATGCTGCTGTCTGTTGAAGAGGCGTGTCATACAGAGAATTTAGTTTTCAGGTCTGGTGTGTGCACTTGTAAAATTGCTAAACAGAGATAAGATAATAGACTAACTTTCAGTGTATCTATAAACATTGTAATAATCATACTTCTTTTTATTTTCTAAAAGCTGATGTTCTGAACCATTAGATAAAACACTTCAGTAGCTTACATTAATGATGAATATTTGTTTAGCGTTTGATGCAGTTTCCCCTCAATTCGCTGCTTATTTGGCTCTGATATAATTGATACAAATATCTGAGTCATTTGTGAAACTAAGCTAAACATATTCGTCCAACTGTTCATTTGTTGTGAAACGTTACAACATTGTATTTTTCTTCAGGGAGAGAGTGTCTGGGAAAAGAGAGAAATGTCTCTTTGTGTAGAGGAAATAAGAGAGCTACTACTGTCAGATATCATATGGTCAAGAGATGAAATGGTTGTATCTGCGTTTCTCTTCTTCTTTAGTTAAACTGTGAACTTTCATGATGTGACAATCACCACTGTCCATGTGTCTTTAACCTACTTTCATTCATTAAATAAATCAAATGATCAAAAACTGTTCAAATGTAAATCTGTTCAACCAAACACAGATGATTTGTAAAAGTGCATGGGCATGTATGAATGTTTGGTCATGTGACCTGTACAAATGTCATGTAACCTGTATGAATGATTGATCATGTGCCCTGTACGAATGTTCGGTCATAAGACCTGTACAAATGTTTCGTCATGTGACCTGTGTGAAGGTTTGGCCATATAACCTGTACAAATGATTCGTCACTAGCTTGTAGGAATGTTTGGTCATGTGATTTGTACAAATGTTTGGTCATGTCACCTGAATGAATGTTTGGTCATGTGACTTGTGCAAAGGTTTGGTCATGTAACCTGTACAAATGATTGGTCATGTAAGTATGAATGTTAGGTCTTGTGACCTGTATGAATGACTGGTCATGTGTCCTGTATGAAGATTTGGTCATGTGTCCTGTATGAAGATTTGGTCATGTGACATGTACGAATGTTTAGTCATGTGACCTGTACGAATGATTGATCATTTGACTTGTATGAATGTTTGGTCATGTGATTTGTACGAATGTTTGTGACCTGTACGAAGGTTTGGTCATGTGACATGTATGAATCTTTAGTCATGTAACCTGTACGAATGATTGGTCATTTGACTTGTACGAATCTTTATTCATATGACCTGTATAAATGATTGGTCATTTGACTTGTACGAATCTTTATTCATATGACCTGTATAAATGATTGGTCATTTGACCAATACGAATGTTTGGTCATGTGACCTGTATGAATGATTGGTCATGTGACCTGTATGAATGATTGGTCATGTGACCTGTATGAATGATTGATCATGTGACCTGTACGAATGATTGGTCATGTGACCTGTATGAAAGATTGGTCATTTGACCTGTATGACTGTTTGGTCATGTGACCTTTACAAAGGTTTGGTCATGTGACCTGTACAAGGACCAGAGCTACAAACAGCTGTGAGTATCTGCTGACCTAAGCATGTTGTGTGAATGAATGATGTTCTATGAATGTGTGTGTGTGTGTGTGTGTGTGCGCGCGTGTGTGTGTGTGTCTGTGTGAACTGCATGATAAAACATTACTTGTAGTTGTTACTGTTGATAACTCATGTATTTGCTTTCTCATTGTGTCATATTTGTGTTAAATCTTTACATTCAAACCACATCATCAGATTAAAACTTATTAGAACTAAACTAAAAAACTGATATTTAACCATCAAATAATATGTAAAATACACCACCCACTACACTAACATACTGCTTAAAGGTTAATGCATAAACAATTATTTTCCACTAGCTAACGTTATCATGTCTACTGTAGCAGTCACTAAAGAAAACAGACATGTAACATTATGTAGCACCAAGATACTTACACATCGATATCACCTATATATTTTATATTTTGACATTATATGGACTTCTGTGTCACTACGCTACACTATATTATCAATGGTGTATTGTGATGTAGCATTGTTGAGTACTAGAGCTCAAAATTGTATATTTACTATCAATATTATGATATTATGATTATGCAGACCATGATGATGATGATGATGATGACGATGACGACGACGACGACGATGATGACGATGATGATGATGATGATGATGATGACGATGAGACGATGACGATGATGATGATGATGATGATGATGATGATGACCATGATGGTGCTTATCACAAGGGTTCTTTGTGCTCATATTGTGAATTCTGTGAGGTATGTCTGAGATTACATTAGTCAAATGAAATCATAAACTTGTACCTTCACAATAAAACATCACAATGTGCAGCGATGGGAACCAACTGTGTTAAAGATTAACCAGCTGGGACTTGTTTGATTACGTGTTGAAATAGAAGGGCTGTCCTCTACATGTGTCCTCTCAGTTATAAACCTCTGTTGTGATCTGCTCTCCTGTTAACTGACTGTGTCTTCTTCCAGCACTGTGACAGCTGTGATAAATGTCCCTGTGAAGAGGGAGACAAGTCTGAACACTGTGATGAGTGCAAGGTGAGAAAATACACAATAATCAACTATCAGGTCCAAAATTCAGTTTGTCCAGTACTTAGGTATATGACCAGACACCTGCTGTGTTTACTGTGTTGATTGGCAAATGTTAACACACACAACTGAAGTGGTAGACATTGTAAACATTATACCTGTGTAACATCAGCATGTTAACAGAGGTACAAACTCCCAGGACCATGAGTGTGGCTGAAAACTTGAAGCCTCAGGATTCTGAGCCAAACAACCTGATCCAGAGCTCATACACAGACACATAATGCAGAATAAAACCAACATCACACAAACATACAAAGGCTTTTCCAACAGGACATCTGTCTAAATGTAAATGATCAAAGTTCCCCTCCATCTGTCTAAAATCGTCAAATGTCAGTGAAGCTGTTTCTCAGGATAGTGATGATGAGTGGCTCAGTCTGTCCAACACTTTCACCACTGTCATGGGAAAGTTTCTCTTCAGCAGCACCTTGAGGCCTGACAGGGTATCTCCACATCTAATGACTGTTTTTACTTTGCTGTGGATATTCTCGACACCAAGACTGAGATCTTTCCTCAAAACTGGACACTGTTCACACTTTCCACCAAAATGTCAACTTGCACATCTCAAGCACCATAAAATTAGCAAGTAGAGTCTGAGGAACCACCAGCCGTTACTGCTTAGCTTGATGTGACACATTAAAGTTATTATGCACTACCAGCCCTGATCAGCACATGGTGGGTGCACATTATACTTCCTCAATCAATCACTTTAACATGTTGCCTCTTATATGGAAGCACACAACTGCCAGAAAAAAGATGGATGAAATGTCATAGAAGATTAAAAATAGTAATGATGGCACCAAAGACTGTAAAGTCATAATTATATGACACAATATATCAACATTTTGAATTTGTATTTAAAATGTCAATTTATTTGAACATCTTATTTAGACTTTTACATTAAAATAAAAAGATTTTACTTACAAAGTCAAAGTTTTGATATAGGTTTGATTTACCATATTTTTATATTTGTCATTCTGAACATTTTTTTGCTGACAGAAATGGGCTTCCATACATATGGACATACGATATACAGATTCTTTTGTATCTGTATGACTATGGAACTGTTTACGCTTCAGTGACTCTGCTGGGTTCTCGTTTACAGATGTGCAGTTTCTGCCACGTGTGTCCTGCTTGCCAGACTCTGTGCCAGCCTGGTGAGTGAGAAACACCTTTATACAGAAGAAAAGTTTCCTGCTGCTCATTGAACTCGTCACTTCTGTTATATAACAAGATGCTGGGACCTGAGACTTGACTCGTAGTTGTAAAGAGAACAGGACCTCCTGAACCACAGTGATAACTGAGAACTAGGTAGAGGGGCCAACAGTAAGGTGAACAGATTTTTGAAATGAAAACCGGGGACATTCCCAGTTTTAGTTCATCAATATATCCTTAAAATATTCAATGTTTTTATCTATGAAGTAAAAATGGGGGGTGGTCCTGGTTTCATGTATTTTGACCATGGTAACTCTTGCACTCTAATAAACTATGGTGAAGGCTGACTGATACAATTAGTAGGGTTGCAAACTGTCTTGCAAAATAGACCTATGGAACCATCCTGTAATTGGAAACTAAAAGTACTGAACTGATACTGGACTTGCCATATTTTTGAAACTCAATTCATTGAAAATCTATGCAAGATAAATATATTACAGGCTAGACTATTAAAAGAAAAGAAAAATTTGATTGGATAATTCTTTTTTGATGGTATTAGCTTCATTTCAACAGCTGCTATAGCTAGGAGCCAGCCCCTTCTGTTGGCTGAAACAAACTGTCCCTGGAAAACAGGGATGTCACCCCAGCCAACAGGACCTCCCACAAGGAGGGTTAGGGAGGTTTGATATCAACAGTAGAGTGTGATATGATGTCAGTGATGAGAAATGTCAGACTGTGGTGTAATGACTGACGGACTCTGTGTTCTTTCTCCAGGAGGTTTTCTTGATGAAGTGACTGGATCAATCTACAAGTAAGTCTCATTCACACTGAACTGAAACCTGTTCAGACCTGTTCTGTGACCTCTGTTTTCTCTCCACCCACAGGACTGTAGCTGACGTGTTTGATGATCACGATGACGACAACTGAACCATATCTCGCCACCATGTGGCCAACTGATGTTACACCTTCCCCTCTGATTATTATACTGTTATTTTTGTCTTTTCCTTGAGAACATTACACGTTTGCTCACCAATAGAAATAACTGAATATATTTGTGTACTGTTGTTAACTGACAAGTCAAAGTTATACTTTGAAGGAAAATGATATATTTGAAGTCATATGTGGATATGTTCAATAAAAAGATGGGACATTTTTACTGATTGATTTATTGATGTTAGATTGGCTATTGGACTGAATGTTTGAAGCGCTGGATTCTTCTTTAAGACAACACACTGTCTGAAGAAAACAGGACTTTATGAACAGCACAGGAATACAGGGGATGACTCTGAGGACTTTGACTTTAACAACAGTTATGCATGATCTAAATGTGATGTTATAAAGACAACAGATGATCATATTCTTCACATGTGATGAAACATTAAGACCTGAGGATCTAAAATGTCAGGGACAAAAGTCCTGCTGTTTGTTCACTAAGACTCAAACAGGGTTCTGGAAAGGGTTCAAATATTCAAGTATCTATGGTTTGAGGAAATATACAGCTGGAGAACTCCATCATGTAAACCTACTTGTTCTGTTCTGAGGCTCTGAGGCCGGTTGCACAAAACACCTTAAGTTAAAGTGTGAGTCACGGTTCTTTAAAGTGTGAGTTACGGTTTCCTTAAAATAAAAGCAGTTGCAAAAAACACCCTTAAGTTTCATCTTTAAGGTTTCCTTAAAAATGTTCACTGAAGTATTTAAAGTTTTCTCCTTATCATACTATTATACTTAAGAAATCATTTAAAGTCAGCTAAACCATTGCACAAAAGAGCAACCAAAGTAAGGAAAAAAAACTAAAGGAAGAAAATGAACACATCCCAGGAAGAAGGTGATGATGTTCTGCGACCAGGAAGCCCCCTTAACTGTTCAGAAGAATTTTACCACTGTAAGTCTCTTACACTGTTGCAAGTGCCTTAAATTTTTCTTTAACTAAGGAAACCTTTGAACAGATTCTGTGCAACACCCTTTAGTAACACCCTCAACTAAGGGGAAATTAAATCTTAAATGCCATACATACTCAGTAGAAAACTTAAGGTGTTTTGTGCAACCAGCCCCAGGAATCACTTAATTTGTTGCACAAAAGACCTTAGCGACTAAAGTTCACCATGGTGAAGTTCCCATCAAAACAACAGGAGGATCAGATAGCGACACACTTCTTAAATGTTCCCAAAAGTGATAACAGGTAGGTCAATCACAAGTACTAATGGAAGCAAATCAACTGTCTCCATGGAAACATTAGAATTTTACTGCTGTAAAATCTAAATGCTTTGACTTTTTTCCTTAACTCCCGTAACTCCTTCAGCTAAGGAGAAATTAAACCTTAAGTGTCATACTTAAGTAGAAAACTTGAGGTGTTTTGTGCAACCAACCCTTGGAGCCAGAAGAGAGATATCAGGATCAGTTCAACATTTATAAGGTCTACAGACTGATCTGAAAGTCCAGTTCATGGCACTTTAGTGCTGTTGACATTTCCTGGTGGTTTGTGTCATTCAGGCCTACACCATGAACAGTCAACTGGACCAGAGATAATATAAGAACCTGGAATGAGCTGGCGCAGGGGCAAACCAGGAACTCCACCAGACCACTAATAATGTAGGCTAATCCTGTTTGTTGAAGTAACAGGAACCAGACTAGTTAAATGTGTCCACTTGGTTCATCTTGGAGGAAAATGATGCAAATGAATGACCCAAAAACAAACACTTGTGACCAACCAACAATTATGAAACATATGTTCAATTATACATATTCTTTTATAACCGTTTTAGCAACTGTATGTTATTACAGTAGGAAGCTGAGGCTACATGTGAACCATACACACAGCAGAAACATTAATATGTATATTAATATGTCAATAAGTTAATAAAACATAAAGTGAAGGGCAAGAGGTAAGAGGTGTGGTCCAGGTGTGAGAATTATAGTTGCAGTCCGCCCCTGGTCCCGCAGTGAGACAGCTGACCTGTCAGGTACACTGGAAATCCTAGTTCAGTGATGTTGGACCTGAAATCAAATTGTTTCTCCATCATGAAATAAAACTGAATTAACAAAGGTAGTGAGTATTATAACATTGATGGGTTTACCTGGTTTCTACAGACTCAGGACAGAACTAACAGGTTTGTTAAGGTTAAAGGAAGGTGGATGAACCTGTATGTAACTGAGAGGGTTGAACATTAAACCATGCAGCTCTCTCTCTGGTACAGCAGGTGGCAGTATACACTCCGTTCACATGGACTGGTAAAGTACCATAGAAGAAGAGGAAGGCGACACCTTCCGCTCCACAGTCAGGTTATAAAACCAAAGCCGAGCACAAACACCTCCAACGGTCAGGACCGCGACTTCCACTGCGTCGCGGCGAATGGGGTTTGACAAGTTCTGCAGTCTGGACCGTTCCGATCCGTTCTGGGTGAGTTTGTTTTCACCACCTTCAGTCTTTTCCTTTATCTCAGAAGTCTGCCCTGTTGTTGTTTTTAGCTGCCGGCACATGCTAACAGACCCGACTTCCGGCCATAGTCAGATACGTAACGTTAGTATGGCTTCTCTGGAGAACCGGCTTCACCAGAGTCATTTCACAGCGGAGTGTCCCACGTCTTCAAACTGGGAACCGTAATGCTGTCCCAGCTGGGAACGTAACACAATCCGTGACCCCCCCGTCAGCAGCAGGAGAGACCACATAGTCCCGGTCCACTGCGCTCGCAGACACTGATGTGGGACAGTGTAGTTACAGCGACTTTTAATGTGTCATAACAACATAACAGCACATGTCCCCAGGAAAGGACAAACCTGGAACCACGTGATCTCAGTAACAATAAAGATTAGACGTACTCTCTGTCATTGTGTTGATGGGTCTTTACATCACGCTACAACATACTGATCAAGAGACCTGCTGAGAACCTCCACTGGTCTCCGCTCAGCTGTGATCCTGACCCAAACATGATCCAGGTGTGATCCTGACCCAAACATGATCCAGGTGTGATCCTGACCCAAGCAAGATCCAGGTGTGATCCTGACCCAAACATTATCCAGGTGTGATCCAGACCTAAGTAAGATCCAGGTGTGATCCTGACCCACCAAACATTATCTAGCTGTGATCTAGACCCAAACATGTTCCAGCTGTGATCCAGACCCAGACATGATCCAGCTGTGTTTCTGACCTAAGCATTATCTAGGTGTGATCCAGACCTAAGTAAGATCCAGGTGTGATCCTGACCCACCAAACATTATCTAGCTGTGATCTAGACCCAAACATGTTCCAGCTGTGATCCAGACCCAGACATGATCCAGCTGTGTTTCACACCTAAGCAAGATCTAGCTGTGA
>NW_019524880.1:61446-70171 GCF_002814215.2 Seriola lalandi dorsalis | reverse complement strand
GGTGTGATCCTGACCCAAACATTATCCAGGTGTGATCCAGACCTAAGTAAGATCCAGCTGTGATCCAGACCCAGACATGTTCCAGCTGTGATCCAGACCCAGACATGTTCCAGCTGTGATCCAGACCCAGACATGATCCAGCTGTGTTTCACACGTAAGCAAGATCTAGCTGTGATTCAGACCCAGACATGATCCAGCTGTGATCCAGACACAGCTATGATCCAGCTGTGATCCAGACCCAGACATGATCCAGCTGTGATCCAGACCCAGCTATGATCCAGCTGTGATCAGGACCCAGCTATGATCCAGCTGTGATCCAGACCCAAACATGATCCAGCTGTGATCCAGACCCAAACATGATCCAGCTGTGATCCAGACCCAGACATGTTCCAGCTGTGATCCAGACCCAGACATGTTCCAGCTGTGATCCAGACCCAGACATGTTCCAGCTGTGATCCAGACCCAGACATGATCCAGCTGTGTTTCACACCTAAGCAAGATCTAGCTGTGATTCAGACCCAGACATGATCCAGCTGTGATCCAGACACAGCTATGATCCAGCTGTGATCCAGACCCAAACATGATCCAGCTGTGATCCAGACCCAAACATGATCCAGCTGTGATCCAGGCTCTGTTGTTCATGTGATTCTGATGTCACGGTGTACTAAGACCTGATCCAGCTGGTGTTCAGTTACTTCCTTTGAATAACATCTCAGTAATTTTTGACTTTAGCGTTGTCTTTCTGTTTCTCTCCTCTACCAGGATTGGAACCGTACATGGTACACTGCAAACCCAGACCTCACCCAGTGTTTCCAGAACACTGTCCTGGTGTGGTTGCCATGCCTCTACCTCTGGGTTTGTGCCCCTATCTACCTCATCTACCTCCGCAGCCATGACCGGGGCTACATATGTATGAGTCACCTCAACAAAGCTAAAACTGTGAGTAATAATGACCTCAGGTGCTCACTTGAAAAGTGACAGAGATAGTAACAAATGAAAAGGAGACCTGTAACTGATTGGGACTGATGGTGTCAGAAAGGTACCGACATTGTTGGACACGGTCCCCATGGTCTGATAGGGGACTGATGGGGGGAGGGGGTCTGGTTTTAGAGTCTTACTTTGCCAAGTGGAAGAAATCACTCTCTCTGATGTTGTTGTACAGTGTCAGTGATGTTCCAGGTTTACCACAAACAGAGTCTACAAGTCAGAAGCTGTTTGTTGCTCTCTTCTCTCCAGGCTGTTGGTCTTCTACTGTGGATCATCTGCTGGTCAGATGTTTTCTATTCTTTCTGGGAAAGAAGTCATGGCAACAGCATCCCCGCCGCTGTCCACCTGGTCAGCCCAACCTTACTGGGCCTCACCATGGTGAGTGTTTTATATTCTGAAAATATTCAGTTGACTTTTGACTTTATTTAGTTTCAGTTTAGTTTTATTCCTGTTGTCGTGACGACTTAAGATGACCGCATGTTTCCTGTGGGGGTGTAGTTTATTTGCAGACAGTAAAGGTCAGTGAGGCTGTCATGTATAATGTGTAAATGTGTGTGTGCTCCAGCTGCTGGCCGCCATGGTGATCCAGTATGAGCGGATGAAGGGGGTTCAGTCATCTGGAGTGATGCTGATCTTCTGGCTGCTGGCACTGCTGTGTGCCACAGTCACCTTTAGGTCTAAAATCCTCCAGGTCCTGGACCAGGTGAGTCCTGAATGAACAGAGCTGGATATGGGTGAATTAAGTTTATAATAAAGGTCATAGCTGCTGTGATGTGGTCAGTTAAACACATTACCTTCAGAGGAGACATCATAGTAGATCACAAACAGAAAAACCATACACCAGCAGGTTCCGTGTGTTATAATCTGTGTTTGTCTGTGTCGTAGCCTCTCACGGTCAGTGTGTGGCGATACACCACCTTTTACAGCTACTACGCTCTGCTGCTGGTCGCTCTGTTCCTGTCCTCCCTGACGGACCAGCCCCCACTCTTCTCCCAGGCTGTCAAAGACACGGTGAGACCACCTGTCTCTCTACGCCTGTCTCTTTCCCTCCCTCATTACACCTGTCTCTGTCCTCTGTCACTGGGTGGTGGAACCTTCATCAGTTTTAGATCAATATACTTGTTAATTATTGTTTACAATAATGGTGAAGATGAACAGGACAGTCACAAAGCGTCCTCACAACTGAATTCCAAATTTCCACTGAGCTGAGTCTGAGTCTTATTCAGGTTCAGTGACAGGTGGAGCCCTCTACTGGGCTCTGAGAGTTTAACTTCTCATTCTAGATCATATGTTTTTAAAACCTGATACCATGACCCCCTTCAGACAAAGTTGAGAGAACACAAAAGTATCACTGATGTTATGTAAGTTCATTACCTGCTGATGTCAGTGTTTACCTCCAGAGATTTGAGCTGCTCCTGTAGTTTAGATTTTACTTTTCTGTCAGCTCAGAGTGTAAGTCGAACATGTTTGTGCTAACATCATGCTAACATCATGCTAACACTCATCCAGAGTGGTGAGTTAAATTACAGTGATCCAGGCTTCATCCTCCTGCTCTGCTGTTCATCCTGTTTGAATGTTGCTTCAGTGAAAGTCGTGCAGCACTGCGTCTGGTTGACAGAGTGAAATGTCACAGCGATCACTTCTATGCTTCTCGTTCCCGATGAGTTGACCTTAAATGGATTCACAGCTGATATGTGTGTGGACTGTCTAGATCCTGATGGAACCTGTTGGGTCTTATTCTCCTGTCTTTGTCCTCAGAACCCCTGTCCTGAGCCCGGAGCCTCCTTCCTCTCCAGAATCACCTTCTGGTGGATCACCAGGTGAGCAGACATGTGATGTCTCACTGATGATGGAGGCCTGTGTGTGGTACCTACGTCATGTGACATCTGCTCTTCTGGTTTTCTTTTCCCTCTGTCCCTTGTGTTGTTTTCTTGTTTCTCAGTTTGTGCCACTGGATCCCTTGTGTTGTCTCATTGGTCTAAATGTCTCTGTCCTCCATCTGGTCTCTACAGGATGATGGTGAAAGGGTTCAAGCGCCCCCTGGAGGAAAAGGACCTGTGGTCTCTGAACCCTGAGGACCGTTCCCAGAGAGTGGTCCCACAGCTGGTGCGTCGCTGGAACACAGAGTGCCAGAAGGTCAAAAGGTCAGTAGCTCGGTGCAACAGGGAATAATGGTAAAAGTGCACCTGCACGTAGATACCCACAGGTGTATGTGATGTATCTGTGGGAATAGATGGATTCAGCTTTGCTTTGTTATCAATGATAAAGAGAAGAAGAAGCCACAAGGGATTATTTATTCTCTCTCTGTGAGAGAATCTCATCTTGGAGTTCAACGCAAAGCAAAGCAAGTTTATTTGTAAAGCACATTTCAACAACAAGGCAATTCAAAGTGCTTTACATAGAACATAAAAGGCATCAAGACAGAATATAAACGCAACACAAGTAAAAAGACATTTAAATACAATTAAAAAGAAAATGTTGGATTTAAAAATAAATGAAGCTAAAAAGGAATAAGACAGATAAAACAGGAGAATAAAAGTTACACTCTCAAATTTGGTTTAATAAAAAGCAGTGGCAAACAGAAAAGTCTTCAGCTGTGATTTAAAAGACCTGAGAGTTGCAGCAGACCTGCAGTTTTCTGGGAGTTTGTTCCAGATATGTGGAGCATAAAAACTGAACGCTGCTTCTCCATGTTTACTTTTTACTCTGGGCACAGAAAGCAGACCTGTCCCAGATGACATGAGGGGTCTAGATGCTTCATAACGTAGCAGCAGATCAGAAATGTATTTTGGCCCTAAACCATTCAGTGCTTTATAAACCAACAGCAGTATTTTAAAATCAGTTCTTAGTGAGGACTCGAGCAGCAGCGTTCTGAATCAGCTGCAGTTACAGTTACAGTAGCCAAGTCTACTGAAGATAAATGTATGGACCAGTTTTTCCAAATCCTGCTGAGACATAAGTCCTTTAATTCTTGGTATATTCTTAAGGTTAGTAGGCTGACTTTGTAATTGTCTTAATGTGGCTGTTGAAATTGAGTCCATGACTACACCGAGATTTCTGGCTTGGTTTGTAGTTTTTAACATTATCAATAGAAGCTGAGTGCTGACTTTTAATCGTTCTTCCTTGGCTCTAAAAACACTTACTTCAGTTCTGTCTTTCTGGCACATCCAATCATTGATTTGTTCAATGCACTTACTCAGTGCTTGTACTGGACCATAGGCCCCTGGTGATATGGTTGTGTAAATTTTTGTGTCATCCGCATAACTGTGGTAATATATTTAGTTGTTTTCCATAATCTGAGCTAGTGGGAGCATGTAGATGTTGAACAGAAGAGGTGTGTAATTACCTACACATCTGTTCAGGTTTTACAAAAGATTTCACCTGTTGTTTCTGACTCTCCTCTCAACATACTGTTTAATTCAGAACATGCACCTGAAACAGTCCACCTGTCCCCTCCCTTTCTCTCTCTTCCAGCACGGAGCAGAAAACTTTGTACTCCCCCAGGCAGGTCCCAAACAGTGAGAGCAAAGAGGGTCGAGCAGTGGAAGAGTCTGAAATCCTGATTGTAAAAAACCCCCAGAAAACAAAGGAGCCCTCCCTGTTCTGGGCCCTGTGCCTGACCTTCGGGCCCTACTTCCTCATCTCCTGCCTCTATAAGATCATCCAGGACATCCTGATGTTCGTGGGGCCTGAGATCCTCCGGTGAGAAGCCTCAGTTCCTCTTACATCGCAACCCTCTAACAGGGCCACTGATTTATATGTCACTGATGTATCTGAGCTTCATACTGTATGTGCACATGTTGTAGAGACATAGGTAACTTGTGTCAGAAGCTGGGCCCAAATTCAGGGGCCAATTCCTACAAAGTCTCATTTAAAAGCCTCCACCTAATTTGGAGTCTGCTGCCTTGTTCGTAGACCTCAGTGTCCCACAGTCCTGTGCACCAGTCAGTTGTTAATGTTAAACAGTCATTGTTCGGGTGCTCTCTGTTGACCTGTAACGTTGGGTCATGTCACATGACCATGTTGTACTGACCAGGTGCCAAGGACTGGACAAATAAAAAGGCCCCTGCTCAACTAGAGTTTAAACTCCCATCGTTGACTCTTGTCAGCTCGGATGTTTCAGTTCTTTAAAACATGATCAACCTGCTCCACCTGTTGGTGGAGGAACGAGTTTAACTATGTGAGGTGGAATGGAGAGCTGATGAAATTTTGGTCAGCGTGACCTCACAAAACATGTTTTTGGCTAAAACTCAAGAATTCATATGCTAATTATGACATAATGGAATTATGCTTTTGAGGTAATTAAACTCATGATGGTGAGCACAGAGGAGACAGTCTCATCATCATCATCAGCGTTTCCCTTTAGCTGCTACAGACTCAGAGCATTTGGTTCTGAGGTTTAGTTCTGGTTCTGTTTTAAACAAAATGTTGACTTCCTCCACTCGATCCGGTCCAGGCTGCTGATCCGCTTCGTGAACAACTCCAGTGCCCCCTACTGGCAGGGCTACTTCTACACCGCTCTGCTCTTCATCTGTACCTGTGTGCAGTCACTCATCCTCCAGAAGTACTTCCACGTCTGCTTCGTCTCAGGCATGCGTCTGCGCACCGCCATCATCGGAGCCGTCTACAGGAAGGTACATGTTTAAAGTGACAGTGGAACGTCTCTGGTTCAGCTTCAGACTGCGGAAACACTTTTCTCCATGTTCTGACTTATTCTGCTCCTCTGCTCTTTCAGGCCCTGGTTATCAGCAGCGCAGCACGCCGCACCTCCACAGTGGGGGAGATGGTCAACCTCATGTCAGTGGATGCTCAGCGCTTCATGGACCTCATCACGTACATCAACATGATATGGTCGGCCCCCTTGCAGGTGGTGCTGGCCCTCTACTTTCTCTGGCAGGTAGGATTACACAGCCACAGCAGCTCCTTCAACCTAACCCTGACAGGACAACATGAGACTAAATTGGTCTGTACTGCTTCAACAGTGAGATAAACTGCAGAGTTCAGATGTAGATATCTGACCAGAAAAAATGTGAACTGACCTGACAGAACATTCCTTATGCAACAGAAACACTTTAATGTTAAAAAACATCCATGAACAGCTGAAGACAGAGGAGTGTTTGAAGCTGCTGAGTTCCTGATGTGAATGTGGTTTTATTATCGTTACCTGTTGCTCTCCAGAACCTGGGTCCGTCTGTGCTGGCTGGAGTCGCTGTGATGGTTCTAATGGTTCCTGTTAACGCTGTCATTGCTATGAAGACCAAAACCTACCAGGTGAGACAACTCCTCAGACTCACACTGTCACACCACATCCCTCACTTCCTGGTCAGTCAGAGTCCTGCTGGCTCAAAGACCTGCTCTCTGTGTCAGGTCGCATCCAACAAAGCACCTGTTATTTACCTGTCACCTGTTTTATTTACAGCACACACAGGTCCTTACAGTGACCGTGTATACAGATGGACAAAACAGCCTGGTGTGGCTGGTTGCACTTAGGTTATAAACTCCGCCCCCTCCATGTTAGAGGATGGATCAAACTAACGAGATGGTTCCTGTCATTTCAGTTCGTTCTCATCACACTGATGTTTGTTCAGATTTTGGTTTTAATTAGTTATTTGATGCTATAAAGTGACAGTGTGACATCATGATTGACAGCTGTGATTGACTCATGATCAGGTCGAGCAGGTGTATGGGCGGGAACTTGATACTGTGCCTCCACCCCCTGATCACTGTTGCACAGACTCTGATGTCAGAGCTCGTATCCAGGGCGCTTTGGCTTCAGTTTTGTGCAGAGGGAGGAAGTGGAGACATGTCCTCCATTTTTATCTACAAGCACTGGGTCTGAACCAAGCCTGGGGGTCAGAGGGTCCACAGGTAGCCTTGTGTCAGAGTGTCGCTCTGTGTGTCTGATGTTAGTTTACATGTGTTCCTGTGTGTGTGTGTGTGTGTGTGTGTGAGCAGGTGGCTCAGATGAAAAGTAAGGACAATCGCATCAAGCTGATGAATGAGATGTTGAACGGCATCAAAGTGCTGAAGCTGTACGCCTGGGAACTGGCCTTCAAGGACAAGGTGTCAGAGATCCGTGAGAGTGAGCTGAGGGTCCTGAAGAAGGCCGCCTACCTGGGTGCCATGTCCACCTTCACCTGGGTCTGTGCACCTTTCCTGGTGAGTTAAGTGAAGATAGACAGACATCAACCACAATGAACACAGACCTCATCATCATACATACCTCATACATGATAAACTACATTCATTCACTTGTTAAGTTAGAATAAAGTGACCTGGACTATAACCAAACTCAAACAGTTTCCTCTCTCTCATGTAGGTTGCCCTTTCCACCTTCACTGTGTACGTCCTGATCGATGAACACAACGTGCTCGACGCTCAAAAAGCCTTTGTGTCGCTGGCGCTCTTCAACATACTGCGATTTCCTCTCAACATGCTGCCTATGGTCATCAGTAGTATGGTGCAGGTGAGTCCTCAGTCACATGACCAGCTCTCAGTCTCAGTCACATGACCAGCTCTCAGTCACATGGTTGTCTCCATCATTCCTCTGGATGATGATTTTCATGTAGCCACAGTAAGAGGAGAGGCAAAGATGATGATATCTGATCTCCACAGTCACATCCCAGCATGATAAAAACACTTCCTGGTTCTTCAGGTGAAGTAACAGAGGCTGAGTGCCTTAAAGGACTAGTTCACCTAAACTATACAACAGAAAACAGATGAGTCTCCTCCAGCGGTGTTTAACTACACAGTTTAGTGTTGGTTGATCTGTCTGAGATTCCTGCCTCCACCCAGATACACCGGAGGTGAAAGGGATTAAGTTTGTGCTCTTCAAAACACTCATATGTGAATCGATGGTGTGTTGAAGCACCTGTAGCTGGTGAGTCATCACATGACTTAATTTTGGAACCATGACAGTATCAAACAAACTTTTTCACATGGTTTTAGATTTATTTGTTCATGTGTTAAGATGTGTGTCTCTGGGATTTCTGCTTCCACCTTAAATATGAATTAGGTGTATGGGATTTTCCTTCTTTTATTGTCACATATAGAATCATAAATTAAAAGTAGTCAGAATAACAAACCAACCATGTAAACCAAATAATCCTCAACACCATATAAAAGACCCAAATCTGGCTCCTCTGAGCTCCACCAACAACAGGCCACTCTCATCTGATTGGCTTATAAGTGACGCATGGCCAGGCCAACCACAGATAACAGATTATAGCCCACTACTGTAGCTTGTTAACTCACCTGTACAGGTGATGGTCAGTCAGACAGTCGACTCCTGTCCATGTGACCTTTCCAATACTGCTAATACCTGGACTCCTCATTATTCAGAGACAGTTTGGGGACAGACACTGCTCAGTGTCTCACTGTACCACTACAGATTTAAATCCATTAACCTCATAATACTGGTCTGGAGGCAGAAGTCAGCCACATGTTAAAACGCCTGGCTGAATGAGACCAGAACTGTGTGCGTGGAGACACCTCACCAGAGGACAGTGAAAAGATAAGTCAGTGATTTGGGTGGACAGGTCCTTTAAGACTTTATAATAGTGAAGTTAGGGCAGATCTAAACTATGTCAACATCAGAGACTACTTCAGTTTGTCAGTCCAGTATCATCCTCTCTCTCCTGGTGTCTGTGGGTCTTCAGGCCAGTGTGTCCCTGAAGAGGCTCAGAGTGTTTCTGTCCCACGAGGAGCTGCAGGAAGACAGTGTGGAGCACCGAGCAGC
>NW_019524880.1:55143-60579 GCF_002814215.2 Seriola lalandi dorsalis | reverse complement strand
ATATTTCTTTCCTGAGCGAGGGTGATTAAATGTCTTGGTATCAAATGTATTTGAACAGTGTGCACATTTTCCACACCTATAGTTTCCAAACACTTGTTGAGAAAGCCAGTTAGTTTGAGCAGGTTCCTGACAAATATTGCCTAGAACTATATCTCTGACATTTCTGCCTCTCCTGAAGCAAAAACCAGGTCTAGAGGACGACAAAATGATTGAAACCTGGGTCACATTCTAGGATTTTCCATTGTTTGTTTATCAATAGCTTAATCAATAAGTGTTTGGTCATATCCCCTCTGACATTTCTTTAGCTTTAGTTTGGTTGTTCACCCTCAATCAAAGTGAGTGAAGTTATCTCAGTGTGCGGTGGTTAAGTTTGATTTTCACTTTAGTTGTTCCTGCGACCGACCAGCACCTGAACACTTAAACTGGCTGTGCGTGGGGAGTTTTGCTCACTCTTATTCCATTGCACATGTGTGTATGATAACACGTCTTCTGTCGTCCTCCCAGCCCCACACAGTGTCTCCATAGTGGATGGAGTTTTCAGCTGGTCCAGAACTGAGTCACCGACACTGAAGCAGTGAGTGTCATCTGTCCTCTGTAGTGTGTTACATATAATTCACTTCAGAGTCTGAGCTGGTCAAATCAAGAGAACAATGGTTCTTATTTAGTCCAGAATGTCAGCAGCAAGAGAGAAGAAAACATGTCTACGTCATGTGTTTCTACCATAACATTACCGTTTTCTTCTTATTAACAAACTTAGAAACAACACATATTGATCCAATAGGTGTTTATTAAAAGGAGCAGGATCACTGGAGTAAAGCTATCTGAATGTGTGTGTATGTGTGTACAGGATGAATATGTGTATCCCAGAAGGCTCTCTGGTGGCTGTGGTGGGACACGTGGGGTCAGGAAAGTCCTCTCTGCTCTCCGCCCTGCTCGGGGAGATGGACAAACTGGAGGGAACCGTGGCTGTCAAGGTGACTGCACTCACTCACTCATTCACACACACACACACACTGACATTCAGCATTCAGTCACATCATGAGATTTCCAGGTTTCCAAGCAGAACTAAATCCATTACAGTTCTTCGTAAAGAACACACACAGTTATGGAGGGCCAGGGATGTCAAAGGAAAATAAATATAGCATTCCCCTAATTTCATATTTCGATAGGCTTTCAAAATAGGAATTGTTAAGAATTTATAAATGACCAATCCATCAATACATATGTAAGATTTAAAAATGAATTTACAAAAACAACATAAAACTCTCATTAAATAAATCATCTATATATACATTTATTAATTCATGAATAAGTAGAATTTGAAAAACTATTTGAAAAGGCATTTTAGAAATGGGAGTACATACCTGGATTCCCTCTTCAATTTCCATTTCCTTTTTCCTATTAGCTAATTGATTAGCTTAGCCATTTAGCTTCTCCATTTAGGTTTTCTGTGACACTCTGGGTCTTCAGTGCTTGTAAAACCCTTTTTTATATACAGTCTGTGAATATGATATGACTGGTTAGCTCTCCAACCAATCAGAGAGCTTGTTACATCCCATGGCCAACTGGGATTGTTTAGTTGGTTTTACCAGCACTGAAGGCCCAGAGTGTCGGGAAAGGCTAAAAGGAGAAGCAAATTCATTAGAGTGAATGGACCAAATTGTTTTTTTTATCATTTTCCTGTGATATTCTGAGGCTTCAGCTGTCACCGTATTTGATGAGTACAGTTACCATGGTTACAACTGAGCCACTGTTAACCTGCTCCTATCAGACAGTAATACAACAGACTGACTCTGTGCTCTGAATCATGTTGTTGTTCAGACTCTGTTTGAACAGAGCCTCTGTCCCCGTCTATCCTTCCTGCTCACCTAGCATTAGCATTAGCATTACAGCAGCAGCTGGTCCTTCAGAAGCTGTGTCCCTTCAACACAGTGTGTGTGTTCAGTGTGTGTTTATCTTGAAGCGTCAGGCAATGTAGTGATGCTTCTGTAGTGAAAATGTAACTGTCGACTGTCCACATGAATCCTGGAGCTGAACGTCACTGTTCCTTCAGACAGCAGCACTAAAGATGGTTCTGGTTCTTTAGAGAACGTCAGAAAACACCATTAACTTTACAGTGTGACTCTCCCTGCAGGGGTCGGTGGCCTACGTTCCCCAGCAGGCCTGGATCCAGAACTCTACCCTGAGAGACAACATAATGTTCGGTCAGGAGAGGAGAGAGGCCTGGTATCATCGTGTGGTGGATGCTTGCGCCCTCCAGCCTGACCTCGAGATCCTTCCTGCTGGAGACGAGACCGAGATCGGAGAGAAGGTAGGATTGGATGGTCTGAGTCCATAGAGAACCAGCTGAAGTGGTCTGCTTTTAAAACCCTGATATCACTTGGAGGGTTTTCATTGTTTCATTAGCACTGAGCTTTTTCAAAGATAACTTCAAGTTCAAGACGTTTGTTTGTAAAGTGAGAAATTTCAGATGTCACAATACAAAAAAAAAATAAAAACAAAACTGAGCCACTGTGAGGTTCATAACAGCACACAAAGGCAAAGGTCTCCTTGTCTCCCGCGGGTGGTCTGTCTCCTCGTCTCTGAGGCCTCTGGTTACGGAGAAGAGGTCCGTCCTTTCACCAGAGATCTTCAACCTGGTGTGTCCTCTGTTTATAACCCAGAGCAGCAGGACTCACAGTGACTGACTTTAAACCACTGAGAGACAGACAGGTTTATGCAACACTGACTGTCCACAAGTTAAACACACTCAGACATGAGACTTGGCTCCTCAGTGTCTCTGTCTCTCTCTCTGTCCTCACCTCAGTGTTTCTGTCTCTGTCCTCACCTGAGTGTCTCTCTCTCTGTCCTCACCTCAGTGTCTCACTCTCTGTCCTCACCTCAGTGCCTCTGTCTCTGTCCTCACCTCAGTGTCTGTCTCTGTCCTCACCTCAGTGTTTCTCTCTCTGTCCTCACCTCATTGTTTTTTCCTTGTCTCTGTCCTCACCTCAGTGTCTCTCCCCCTACAGGGAGTGAATCTGTCTGGAGGTCAGAAACAGAGGGTGAGCCTGGCCAGGGCTGTGTACTGTGACCGAGCTGTCTACCTGCTGGACGACCCACTGTCTGCGGTCGACGCCCACGTAGGAAAACACATCTTTGATCAGGTCATTGGTCCTCAGGGACTGCTAAAGGACAAGGTGAGTCTGATCTCATGGAGATTCACTGTGCGGTGACATCATGTTTTCAGGTTCCGTCACACTGATGCTGTTGTTATAGGTAGGTACTGTAGGAAGGTCTGCTGAATGAAAACCTACATGAAAACTACAGGAAGATCAGAGGGACCAAAGCACCCGGAGAAAAACATGACACCAAAGTGTCTCATCATGTGACTGCTACAACATTGTCTGTTTGGTTTCACCACAGTATTAGAAGCAGCTCTTCATAGTGGTTCTAACATTGATACAAGGTGTCCTGACTGTCATCAATATAAACACACGACACCTTTCATTTGTAATTATCTGAGCCTGAACTTCATGAGGGAACAACATGGTGCTACAGGAGGTCACAAAGGACATGTTTGTGATCACTGATTATCTGACCTGCTGTTTTCAGGACTTGTTCAGTAGGTTAATAACATTTTACAGTTCTGGTCCTTTTAAACCAGAAAATAACTGAAAAGGTTAAAACATATTTGATGCAGTGTAAGAGTTTTGTGGTGCGATGGCTCTTACTTAACTGGGAATGGCAGCGGCCACTAAGACATACAACCAACAGGAAGAAATAGCATCCAAACTTTGGCAGAGCTGTTTTTTTTTTTTTTTATTGAGTTTGTATTATACACAGTCATATTTACAGCATTTACATCCACCCAGTATATAAAGGCTCCAACATTAACCACTACCAGTACAAAAAAGGGGTCGTGTTTGTAACAAGGATTGTAGCATTGGTATATGCATTCTGTATAGTAGCTGTTATTTACCCTTATACAGTTATTAAAAACAAAATATATATATATATTTACATCTTACTCAGATGACCTTGACTAACCTCTAACCCCTTTTCTCCGCAGTTTAGAACTGATTTTGATCATTTATATAATAGATCCCATAACATCCTCTGAGTCTGAACGTGGTCTCTGATCATCTGATCAGTCACTTCTTGCTGTTCCCAGGTCCAGAACAGGTCCAGCTCTTTTTCTGTCAGGGCCCCCAAAACTCTGGAATAGACCACTTTCCCATTCACTTGAATGGAAGTGTATGCTCCTGTGTGCGATCTATGTTTATACATATTTATGTTGCCAGATGACTGGATATTCAGCAGATATTCAGTATGAGTTTTTTGAATGACTATAGTAGTCCTGACTTGAAATGATTTACAGGAAACCTTTCTCACATAAACATGTTAATGTGTGTGGCTGTGTGCAGACTCGTGTGCTGGTGACCCATGGGCTGAGCTACCTGCCCCAGGTGGACCTCATCCTGGTCATGGTGGGGGGAGAGGTGACGGAGATGGGCTCGTATCAGCAGCTCATGGCCACAGAGGGCGCCTTCTCTGAGTTCCTGCGGACATACGCATCTGTGGACTACACTGACAACAACGGTGAGGCACAATGTTCTTCACACAGCCACGGTCACTGTGTGCGTTGTCTGTCGACTGGAAGCTTATTTATTCATATGATATTAATAATAATTTAAATGTGCAGCATTATGACATATTCTTTCATTTTGCTGCTCCATGCACATGAGCTGTGGTTTAGACTCAGCTGTTTGCTGCAGTAGTTAATAATAATATTGGCTTTAAGCAGCAACGGTTGAAGGGATGGCTATGTTGCCTGTATACATTCCAACGTGTAGTAATGGAAATTAAAGACCTTCCCCTCCCCTTGTTCCCTCCTGTTTTTAGAAATTCCGCCAAAGACTGGAACCAAAGGAACAGAGAACGGCAGCGCGACTGCTCTGGCTGGGTGAGTGACACCGGACCACAGAGGAGCTCTATGGAGTCCTGCGGAGATGACGTTTATGACCATGGACTCTGATAAACCTGCTCTGTTTGTGTCCTCTGAGTCCTGACAGCAGTACCTGAAGCTCTGCTCTGTTCAAGTCTTTAATTTAGTGACAGAAACTTTCCCACAAAGAGAGGAACAGGTAGTTTAAGATATAACAGACAGAACTGGACAAAGAATCCACCAGCTACTGAACTGTAGGAGTGACTGTGTTATGTCAATACAAATGATACATTTAGAAATAAAACTCTCACAGTATTTTATATGTACATACAGTGGTTTCAGAAACTATTCAGACCCCATCACTGTGCTGGGTTGTACACTTAATTTTAAATGGATAAAGTTTCCATCCTGTGTTTGTTTTTATTCTTCATGTGTGAGCAGCAGTCCAGTTGTCAGCAGTGTGTCCAAGCTGTCCCAGACCAACAAGGAGGGCCAGGACCCGAACAAGAAGG
>NW_019524880.1:37987-54780 GCF_002814215.2 Seriola lalandi dorsalis | reverse complement strand
TAAACCAATAAGAGTACCGTTAAGGTATTGTATCGATAAAAGTAGTAGTACTGTTAAAATCTTAACGATACCCATCCCTAGTGAAACCTGTGACTCTTCAGGTACAGCGGTGTGTGTTTCAGAGTGTGTGTTTCAGTGTACCAGCCTGGTCCATAACCATAACATTCAGTTAAGTTTCTACGCTGATGACACACAGATCTATCTTCCAATTAAACCTGATGACAAAACCAGTCTACAAATCCTGCATACTTGCTGAAGAGACATTAATCTCGTACCCGAGGAGATCAGGCCCCGGTTTAAAACTCTACTCAAAACATACTTGTATAATGCAGCTTTTAATTCTTGATTTCAATTCTTTTATCTTGGGTTTTTAATTTTGCTTTTATTTTCTTTTGTATGTTTTATTGATTTCATTGTTTTAACATACGTATTTGTAATTTCTCCCTGTTATACTTGCCTTGCTTATGGACACGTTGCCTCTCTTCTCTGTCTTTTATTGCTTTGCTTTGTTTTTATGTTTGTACAGCACTTTGTAACTGAAAAGTGCTTTATAAATAAAGTTATTATTATTATTATTATTATTATTATTATTCTTCAGACCGCTCACCCTGTGAACCCCTCTCTCTGCAGGCGTGGCGGTCTTTGGTTACTCCCTCTCCATGTCCATCGGGGGGATCCTGGCGTCCCGCGTCCTCCACCAGTCCATGCTGTACGATGTCCTCCGCTCACCTATGTCCTTCTTCGAGCGAACCCCCAGCGGAAACCTGGTCAACCGCTTCGCCAAGGAGATGGACACCATCGACTCAATGATCCCCGTCATCATCAAGATGTTTATGGGCTCCATGTTCAACGTGCTGGGGGCCTGCGTCATCATCCTCGTCGCCACGCCGCTGGTCGCCATCATCATCCCTTTCCTCGGTCTGCTCTACTTCTTTGTGCAGGTGAGACGTTTTCAGAAGTTGTTGGCTGTCTGAACGTGGACTGAGTGTGAAAACACTTAGTTTGTCTCTGAATGGTCTCACACACTTGTCCTTCCTCTGCCCAGAGGTTTTATGTTGCGTCATCTCGTCAGCTGAAGCGTCTGGAGTCCGTCAGCCGTTCACCCATCTACACTCACTTTAATGAGACTCTGCTGGGCACCTCCGTCATTAGAGCCTTTGGAGAACAGGCGCGCTTCATCTGTGAGAGCGACCAGAGGGTAGACCACAACCAGAAGGCCTACTACCCTGGCATAGTGGCCAACAGGTGAGGGAGAGTCACTGTATCAGTGAGGATCAGACTGAAGAGCAGGTTGTTCTCAGGTGAACTTCCCTCTGTAGTTTCTCTTCTTCTCAGTGTTGGTGACTTTGTGTGTGTGTGTGTGTGTGTGTGTGTGTGTGTGTGTACGTGTGTGTGTTCAGGTGGCTCGCAGTCCGTCTGGAGTTTGTGGGAAACTGCATCGTGTCATTTGCTGCTTTGTTTGCTGTCATAGCTAGAGACAGCCTCAGTCCGGGCATCATGGGCCTGTCCATCTCCTACGCCCTCCAGGTAAACACCTACTCTCACCTGTGTCACCTGCTCATGGGTTAGACACCACTCTGTCCTATAGGAGGACTTGTACAGGTGAGAATTACAGTCCATCATCAGTCCACCTGCGGCAGCCTGGGACAGTTAAATGAATGATCTTTATAGATCTTACGCATCTTTATGGGAGTGAGCTAGAATTTATGAATAAACTTAAAATGAGCTTCCTTGATTTTATTACTTGTAAATGAAAAGGAGGAGAGGAGGTGTTTTTGACCTGACCCTGTTAGTAAGAGGTCTCTGTCCTGTGCAGCTGACTGCCTCTCTGACCTGGCTGGTGAGGATGTCCTCTGACGTGGAGACCAACATCGTGGCTGTTGAGAGAGTGAAAGAGTATGGCGACACAGAGAAAGAGGTAAACAAACAAATATACAGTTATCAAAGAGCCAGTATCAGCTGTTTGTGTTTGGAGGAAGGAGTTACTTCTTCATGGTGCTGGACCTGGACTGGGACTACAGGTGCAGGAGAGAATTCAGTTTCTTCCACATCTCTATGTAGAAGCACACATGAAGTTACACAACAAACACGTCCACATGCTGTCGGATGTCATGGGAACCTGAAACCTGATGTAGTGTCTATATGTAGGATCAGAGTTGATGCTCTGTGTGAAGCACCAGTGTGGTAAAAACCTAGAAGATTAAATACAATCAGCAGAAGTTAAACGCTAATGTTAGGCTATAAACCACCTACACTACTGTCACATGACTTCAACGTCACCACTAAACCTCAACTTGTAGTTTGATTCAGCTCTGACCTCTTCTACCAAAGCCTTTCCTCTTACAAAGTTAATAACAGTTTGTATAAACACAACGAGGCTGTAAAGGTGGACTGGAGATTACATTGGTTTTAATGTTCACTCTGATGACGTTTATCGTCCCCGACAACCTCTGTAGTCTCATTTAGACACTTGCTGGGGGGGGGGGCAGATACTACGTCTCTTCTTTGAAGATCGATTCTAGCGTCATTAGGATGGTTACCAGTTTCAGTTTCTCTCTATGTTGGACTCATTTCAGGGCAGAACTGTCTTTAAAAACCATGTTCTATTGTTGTGAACACAAGTTCATCCCACTCTTTGCCACTGCTGCTGTCATGTTGTGTGCACTCAAACATGAACATGGTGCCAACAGAACACCACACAGCGCACTGGATGGAAAAGAAATTCTGTGGTATCACCCTAACACTTGTTAGAAACCGGCTTTTTTTAACGTAAAAGTAAAGAAATCAGGACTGGGGTATTTACTGGTGTACTTTGGATAAATACACCAGTAAAGTGTAATTTGACCTCTCAGAAATTCTGAACTGTGAGCTGATTTTCTGGTTGAACTGTTGCTTACAGGTTGTGTTGTTGTAGCTGTTACCTGGTAACAAGTCAGTCTTTGAGAGCAGTCACATGTGTAACTCAGATTCATGATGTGAGTGTTTTCACTTTAGTGATAACTGTGATTTGACTCCACTACGTTACACTGGGAAATATTTCTTCTTCTTACTCCACTACATTTATTTTTCACCTGTTACTTCTCAGTGAAGATTTTTAAGGAAAACAACGATTGTCTTCTAAAAGTTTCAGATAAATAATGTGTTCCAGGTCAAACCAGTGAGACAGGATGAGCTCAACCTTCATCTGATGCTCCTCAGTCTTTGTTGATGTGTTTATTTAAATATCCACTGACCACCAGGCCGAGTGGAAACACGAGTCCTCCCCCCTCCCACCGGGGTGGCCCACTGACGGCTGCATCGACATCAGAAGCTTTGGCCTGCGCTACCGCCAGGACCTGGACCTCGCCATCCGCAACATCAGCATCAAGATCAACGGAGGAGAGAAGGTGTGGACATGACTGCACTGCTCGGGTGGCGGAGCTGGATCTGTGTGCGACTGTGTGTGTGTACTGTGTGTGTCTGTGTGACTGTATGTGACTATGTGTTAGTGTGTTAGTATGTGATTGTGTGTGTGCGCGTGTTACATCTGTGTTGGTATGTGTGTGTACAGTCTGTGGTCTGTAACATGAGCTGCTGCACCTGTCAATCAGGTGGGGATCGTGGGGCGCACTGGAGCGGGGAAGTCCTCCCTGACTCTGGGACTGTTCCGGATCATCGAGGGAGCTGAGGGCCACATCTTCATCGACGGGGTGGACATTGCTCAGCTGGGTCTCCATGACCTCCGCTCCAGAATACCATCATCCCACAGGTGAGTGCACAGAGGACACAGAGGAACAGGACTAACAGGTAGACCGTGATCACATGATGACTCTCTCCCCCCTCCTCAGGACCCGGTGCTGTTTTCTGGCTCTCTGAGGATGAACCTGGATCCTTTCGACAGCTACTCTGATGAGGACGTGTGGCGGGCTCTTGAGCTCTCCCACCTCAAGGCCTTTGTCTCCGGTCTGCCCAACAAACTTACCCATGAGTGCAGTGAAGGAGGAGAGAACCTCAGGTATCATTGCTCCACACACCTCCATACACACCACCAAAAACTTCAACAACCTCAGAGTCACACTCGTCCTCTGCTGACATCACTTCCTCTCTGTGTCTTTGCTCTTAGTCACTACTTCACTCCACCTCTTTGTTTTTTAGTCAGTGTTAATCAGTGACAGCCCAGGCTTCCTGCACAGATGTTTCAAAGTAAAAGCCTTCATTATCGTCCTCGTAGCTGGTTAACAGGAGGTGTTGAGTTTCACTGACTAGTGGTTAACATCAGACAGAAGAACACAGAGGGAGCAGCAGCAGGAGGAGACTACAGTAGAGGGAACGTGTCTGGTGTTTATTAGGAACTGCATTTTATTTGTTAATGTTAAACATGGAAGAACAGGTTCACAAACTCCATATAACTGTGAACAAGGCCTTCTTCCACAACACATGACATGAATCAGTCATCCACATCTTTACGTACTAGAAACACAACGGAACACAACTACATATCATACCTCCATCACTCAAGCTGAGGACAGCTTAACTCACACTCTGACATTGGGCCGGTTTAGATTCAAAAGTAGATAATTATGTCTAACAGTTGTGTAGCAAGACTGTGGCTGTATACGTATTTGTACATCCATATATATTGTATTGTATAAAATGTTACAGTTGCTTCCTTAAGAATGGAAATGTAACAATAAAGAATAAGAAGTAAGATTATAAAGATAAGATAAAGATAAAATCTAAACATAAAAAGTAACAATATGTCCCTATACTTTGATATATAAATTAAAAAAATAAGAATATGTAAGGATATGTGCCACTACTATTGAAAGGTGATAGTTAGAAAAAATACAATATAAATATAAATTTAGACATTTAGAAGTTTTATATATAAATGAAAGTATTCATAATCATTACCATATGAAACAGAGGGTGGAGTGTGTTCTCAGTGTCATGTTCATTTCCTGCACAGTTTCATACCTGAGTCTTCACACAGCTCTCCAGCTTCATGTGTTCTGTGTGTCACTGTGAGGTTTGAGGATCCCGGACCTCAGTTCAGACACTGTAGGACTGAAGTGTAGTTTTAGTTTGTTTAAACCCTCCTCTGTGTCTTCCCTCCAGTGTAGGTCAGAGGCAGCTGGTGTGCCTGGCCAGAGCTCTGCTCAGGAAGACCAAGATCCTGGTTCTGGACGAGGCCACAGCAGCTGTGGATCTAGAGACAGACAACCTGATCCAGTCCACCATCCGGTCTCAGTTTGAGGACTGCACCGTACTTACTATAGCTCATCGCCTCAACACCATCATGGACTACAACAGGTACTGTACACAGACACACACACACACACACACACACACATGCTCTGACACACCAGTGGACCAGTATAAACAGCCATCAGTGGTCGTCTTAGTCTCAAGTCATCATCTGGTCATGTTTGTTTTATCTAAAGATGACAGGTTGACTCTGATGATGAATGAAACGGTGGACAGAACTGGTGGGACTGGTCAGACTGGTGGTACAGGCATAACTTGGTGCTACTTGAACAGAAGGGTCTTGATCGCTCTCTGTCCCCTGCAGGGTCCTGGTCTTGGACAAAGGTGAGATGGCAGAGTTTGACTCCCCCTCTCACCTCATCGCTCAGAGAGGAGCCTTTTACAAGATGGCCAAGGACGCTGGGCTGGTCTGAAGCAGGAGGTCTGGTCTGATGTAGGAGGTGCCTCACTTGGTCCGGCTGCTCCTCTGGCCCCCCCAGCTCTGCTGGCTCCCGGAGGTCCTGAGTTAAAGAGAGAGAGATGAAGCAGGAGCCTGTTTGAAAGTGGTGGTGAGAACAAGGGCTTTGGCCTGACCTGCTCCACCCGACACCTCCGTCCTCATTGAACTACAGATTCTCCCTGTTAGTCCAGATCATGTCTATGTCCCCTGGTCTCTTCCCACCCCCCTTCACAGTCTCTCTCTTCTGTTTCTGCCATGAAGGTGGTAACAAGAGTGTCAAATGTGGCTTTTATTTTGACAGAGCAATGTATCAGTGCTGGAGCAGTGTCTCAGGTCAGAGGGGGACAAAGAGACAAGTGTCCTCTAAGTTTGACATCATCAGTGCCAAATACGTCCCTCACATGTCCCATTTTAGGATTTGAGAAGATGAAGGGACACTTCTCCCACAGACAGTCCAGAAGTGTCTCCTCACACTGTCCTGCTCTGTCCCAGGTCCATACCACACACCAGAGACTGTCCAGGATATAGTCGCTGTGCTATTGTGTCTGTCTGTTACTGTCAGAGTAAGATATGAACACAGTTTTGTGATTCAGTGTGATTCAGTCTCAGTTTAAAGGAAAAGACTGGTGTTAGTGTGGAACCTAAAAGATCCTAGGACTTAAAGCCAAGTGGACTCTGACTGAGCCTGAGGCTGAGACTCTGTCTCTGACCGAGACTGAGACTCTGACCAAGACTGAGACTCTGAGATTGTGACTCTGACTGAGGCTGAGATTCTGATTCTGACTGAGACTCTGACTCTGACTGAGACTCTGACTGAGACTCTGACTGAGACTTAGACTGTGACTGAGACTGACTGAGACTCTGACTCTGACTGAGACTGACTGAGACTCTGACTGAGACTGTGACTCTGACTGAGACTCTGACTGAGACTCTGACTCTGACTGAGACTCTGACTCTGACTCTGACTGAGACTCTGACTGAGACTCTGACTGAGACTGAGACTCTGACTCTGACTGAGACTCTGACTCTGACTGTGACTCTGACTGAGACTGAGACTCAGACTGAGACTGTGACTGTGACTGTGACTCTGACTCTGACTGAGACTGACTGAGACTGAGACTCTGACTGAGACTCTGACTGAGACTGTGACTCTGACTGAGACTGAGACTCTGACTGAGACTGAGACTCTGACTCTGACTGAGACTCTGACTCTGACTGAGACTGACTGTGACGGAGACTCTGACTCTGACTGAGACTGACTGAGACAAACGCACTACAAACGCACAAACTGTGGGAATCTGTGGGACAGATTCCTCCCGACTGTTACTTTACATGCAGCAATGATTGTTTATTTATTGTTGTTGTTCTTTATGTTCTTCCAGCAGCAGCTTTAACCTGCTGTGTTCACACAAACTGCTGGTGTGGTCAGAGGCTCTGCTGTGTTTCATCATTCATTTCAACAACACCTTTGTGTTCCTCGAGGCTGCAGTGAGTTAGTGTGTTACAGTTAGCTGTTGTGTGTTCTGTGTGTAGCTTGATGGAGACAGAAGAACAAATCAGAGTTTAATTTGAATTCTAACGTGGTCACAGAATGGAGCACGTGTTTTTTAAATCTAGACATATATGTTAACTGTTTACAGATGATAAGTCTTGGTTCACACCAACAGGTCGACAGGTAAACATACAGCTCTGACTTTGATTTGAATCTGTTCTGTTTCTCTGCTTGGTTGAATCTGTGTTAGTGAGTTGTGTTTATTTTACAGAATAAAGATCTGATCAGGATTGAATTGAGGTTAGTTAAGTGCACATCAGACACAGCAGAGATGAATGTGTGGTAATAACCTGGTTACCAGTGACTATCTGCTGACAAACATTCATCACACACAACTCAGAGTGATTTCCGGTCTGCTTTTCTTTGCTGTCACCATAATGTTACCTGGAGAAGCCTCTGGATACACCACACTTCACAGGTGTCAGGTGTTTGTCTTGTGACATAGATAATCTGTAGTTTAAGAGAGCAACACAGCGTTTTTAGTGCCTGTTGCTTGAACAACGGGCACTCGAAACTTTCAGGATATTTTTTGCATGTAAATTCAGCGACTCCAAAAGTTTTTATTTAGTTTACTTATAGTGAGAAACTATTTTCTAAGCAATACCTTTTCCTGACACCTGCCATGCAAGGTGTCGGTGGTATGTAATGGTGTATGATACATGCTGGTGGGTTCATTCATCATCAGTGAGCTGTCAAAACTGTCCACACTGATGCTGCTGATATGTTTTCAGATGTTTTATTAATAAAATGAAAAAAGTTTGAGTTCAGAGAAAAGTCTGAACTTTGAGATTAAAGTCTAACATCTATGGAGGACAACATTAGAGTTCAGATTCAGATCTCTGCTGGTCCTGGTCCTCCTACAGGAAGTTTGAGGTTTCAGTGTGCACAGGTTCATCATAAACAGTCTTTTCCTCCGCGGACAGAACAACACGGCTCCTGTCAGCTTCCCTGTGCCACTGCTGTTCAGTCTGGTCAGTTAGTGTGATGGAGCTGGATGACAGCACCTCTGTCTCCACATCGTTAGCGTCTGTCTGCACAGCTGTGGGACCTCGAGGGTCAAACAGAGGGTCTGTTGAGAAGCTGATCACAGCTCAGACAGTTTTCTGTGGCAGCATCATATCTTTGCTGCTTTAGTTAGAAATTAGAGAGAAAAGTTTTGGTTGTGTTTCATGATGTTAAAACATCTGGAGATTGAATAAAAGTGAACTGTGTCATATTTATGATTTTCAAAGTTAATATTTTATGTTTTATATGTGGACTTGGTTTGTGTAATCAGTTTTGAAATAAAACCAATTTATGCCTAAAAAGAATAATCATGTTTTTATTTGCTGCAAATGTTTTCACTTTTCTATTACATTATTAATTTTTTTATTTTTTTTTTACAAATTTAATTAAAAAAAGTGTTGACACAGCAGGTCAGATGACAGCAAGCACATATTCAGCCTAACTAAAACTAAATTCTACTTAGTTATATTTAATCATTTCATTTTTAGTTGAAACATTTCTTAAGAACACAAGTAGAAAACAAATCAGTCCTGAAGTGAAATAAGACATTTAAAAGTCTTTTTAATGGATTTTTAAAACGGATTAGCAATTCAGTTTTAAAAATCAAATAGAGCATAATCAAAATATAGAAGAGAGAAAATTATCAAATTCAATAATCATTTATTATGTTTGTTTATGCATCATAAACTGATTTTAAACATCATGGATTAAACATAGTTTCTTCACTTGGCTCCGTGGATCCAGGTGAAGGAAGATCTGACGTCACCAGCCTGTCACAGTCACTGGGTTAAATCCAGTGATAAGAAACAACACCTATGGGTGAAGCATCTACCTGTAAGGCGCTAATGTTGAAATCCTATGGTTGAAATACTTCATGTTGTCATGGAGCGAAAGGAACAGCGACGACTACGTTTCCCATCATCCTTCGTCGTCCGGTCTGAGAGGAAGGAAGATGGCGGCGGTTGATGGACTGGAGCTGCTGTTGCGCTTTTAAAACGGGAGAAAAGGCTGTTGATGTGGTGTTAAGCGGTCGGTTTAATGTCTCAAGAAGAGACCGCAGCAAATCCCACACGGAGGCTTTGACCTGAGACTGCAGACTGCCGGACCGGACTGAAGGTAACCCGTTAGCATACGACTCCGCCTGCTGCATGTAGCCACTTAGCCACTGTAAGCTACATCAGCTAGCTAGCTAGCTGAATGCCTCCTGCCGACGCATCCCCACACACACTACAAACGTCTTTTCAGAGGTAAAGAACATTTATATGTTTGTGTCAAATCTGGTTTATTAATAACTTAACGCACACGGCGCCTAGCTACGATGGTGTTCTGCTAGAGAGCAGCGGCGTCAGCGTTAATACTAACACCGGCACCGGAGAGTGAGCTCAGGTAACAGCTACAGCAAAGTTTCCCTTTATCAACAAGAGACGGAGGAGACATAAAACACAGGACACAGAACAATGTGTTAATGAGCTGTACAACAATAATGGACCAGAGACCGAGACTAGAGACAGAGGAGACACGGCACAGTGGACCCCAGAACAATGTGTTAATGTTCTGTTTAGCAGCCAATCATCGACTAGAGACAGAAAAACTGTGTTAGCTGATATTAGCTAAGGGCTCCTCTTCCCCTCACCTCAGACTCTTTGTTTGTAACTTCACTTAAATGTTGGTTAAAGCCAGAATGAATCAGCAGAATCGATGAGACTGCATCAGTGACTGGACCCTCTGAAGACCGCCTGAAGACCTGTTAGAGTTTTACTGGGTGTGAAGGACGCTCATAATTAAGCTCCTAAAGGGGTCCCGCTCCTCTGAGATTCTGGTTCTGTAAGGTCCCATTCCTCTGTATGCAAAACTGAGTCGGACACACATTCTCTGGTTTTGGTTTTGGGGGGTGTTGTGTTGTATTCCCTTTTGTTTTTAGTGGAACATTTCCATATCAGTATTTGGCAGTTTTAGATTCCTGTAGAAATAAATCAGGTTATATGAATTTCTTTTGACCATAAACAAACAACTAATTTTTGATAAGAGACCCTTAAGTTTATGCAATGGAGACACGGTTTCTAACTAATCTCAAACATATTGTCATTTCTCTACTGACATTTCTTTTTACCTGTTTGCTGACCTATACAGCTTTACTGATATGTCTGTGATAAGCTAATATCGGCCGATTATATTGGTTCTGCAGTGTATTGGTCTGTTATATGGACGGCTGGATGTTGTTTGTTAGCCAAACAAACCCTAGCAGCAGAGTAGTGTGTCAGACTGACAGGGTCCTGTCATGGACATGAGATGTGCTGAATGTGTAGCTGTGTGCACTCAGTGCAGAATTTGTTGCTTTAATTTTTCAACAACATCTCCAGTCAGATTTTCATTGGAAGGTAAATGTGTCCTGTTCTTTCTACTAGGTTTATTTGTGGATTCTGTTCCTCCGCTGTGGTCCCACTGTCTGACTTCTGCACCACCAGTTTTCCTGGCCCATGGACTTGACACCATCAACAGGCTTCAAAAGGAGGCCTGCTGCCTCTTCTTCCCCAAGTGGAGTTAGAGAGATTAACAGGAGCCCTCCTCCCTGCTCGCCCTCCTTGTCTCTGTCTTCTCCTTCATCTGATCCGTCATCACCCTTGTCTACATCCTCCTCTGTCTGTGCCAACCAGTATCAGAATCATGTAAAAGGTCAGACCCAGGGGACAGAGGTGGCCAGGGTGACCTCCACTTCTGCCTCTCAGGCAACACAGTCTCTCTCCACATCTACACCCAGCACCACCTCCCTGGACTTCTGCCTTCACACCTCAGTGCAGCCCAGCCAGGTTTCTGAAGAGGAGGACAGGAAGAGGGAGATGTACGATCCTTTCCATCCCACTGAGGGAGACAAGGAGGGAAGGGAGAGGGGGGAGGAGGGGGAAGGGGAGAAATATGACCCCTTTGACCCCACTGGTTCCCCAGCATCAGACACTGATGACGGCAGTGGCAAACTGAGGGGGGTGAAGAGAAAGGCTGAGAGAGGACATGAGGAGGAGAAAGAGGAAGAACCGCCAGACTCCACTGACACTTTGACTGATCTGCCAAGCCCATGTCTGGTCACCCAGCTCCCTCTGAGGAGGAGGGTGGACTGTAGCACCACCAAGGCTGGAGAGCAGAGGGAGAGTGCAGACTCTGATCACTCTGAAATAGAGGAGGGGGAGATCGTTGGGGCTGCTGACAGAGATGGAAGCAATAAGAGAGCACCTGTAGAAATCCTCCCACTGAACTCTCCCAACGTCTCCTTCTTTAGTTCAAAGCCAGAACGCATCCTCCGGGTGCTGGACGGGGACGGCTTCGTGTCTGTGCGCGCAGAGGGTAGCTGGGAGGTGGACAGGGAGTCTGAGGACGAACCTGTGGTGGGAGTTGAGGATCTGAGAAGGAAGCTGGTCAGCAGGCGGAAGGAAAGATATCTCTCCTTTCCTGCTTCTTCCCCCCTCTCTCCTCAGCCACCGCCTCCTCCCTCCCATCCTCCAGTTTCTACACCCTCTTCCCCTCTCACACCTCCTGTAGAGCAAGGCAGCAAGAACCGCAAGTCCTCCAAAAGCTCCAAGGAGCGAGACCAACAGAAAAGCAAGGAGAGGAAGGCCGGAGAGAAGGAGGAGAGAAGAAAGAAGAGGAGGAAAGACAAAGAGGGAGGTTGGGAGAAGAGCAAAGAAAAGGAGGAAGCACACAAGCCCGGGAAGGAGGTAATGAAAGGACGGAGGAGCAGCAGGAGCAGCAGCCGAAAGAGGAAGAAAAGACGGCACAGCAGCCCAGAGGCCTCACGATCCTGCAACTCCTCAGGGAGAGGGGGCCACACAAGAAGCTCCTTTTCAAGCCTCTCTGAAGAAAGACATCGAGATAGGGAACGAGACAAAGACAGAGACAGAAGTAGAGATAGAGAGAGGGACAGAGAGAGGGGAAGAGAGAGAGACAGGGACAGAGAGAGAGAACAAAATCGCACCAGTAGCAGTCGAAGAGATGAAAGAGATCGAGATTCAGACTCGAGAAAGAAAGAGAAGGAAAAGAAGGGAAGACAACATTCAAGCAGCAGAGAGAGGGGCATCTCAAAGAGTTCCAAAAGGAGCAGGGAGAAGAGGGAGGAAGACAGAGACCGGCAGCGTGAGAGGGATCGGAGACGGGACGGTCGTCCTGTTGTCCCCCCATCCATCCAAGACCTCAATGGGTCGGACCTCTTTGCCATCAAGCGAACCATCACAGTCACCACCACCACTACCACCACCACCGTACCCGGCTCCCCGAGACTCGCCCCAACCTCCCCCTGTCGGCCCGTGCAAGACTCTGACAAGCCTCACAAGAGGAAGAAGAAGAGGAAATGGCACTCAGCCGGAGAGGCGCAGGACCGGGGCAGCTGTCGAAGCCGGTCGCAGTCACTCTCACCTCCAAGGTATCACAGCTACGAGTCAGACCGCTACTCAGACAAACTGGAGATCGACGTGCTGTCTCTGGATGGTGAGGCTTTGGACTCAGACTACCCATCCCTGGAGGATACACCTCCTGCTGCCCTGCCTCCAGAGCCACTTGCCCCCAGCCCCAAAACTAAGACTGTCCCCAAGACTGGACGACATCACCCGAAAAAGAAATCTCGCACGTTAAAGAAAGTCGGACAGTCTGAATCCTCCTCCTCGTCTTCCATCAGAACCAAAAGCAAATGCCTCTCCTCGCTGACGGTCACCTCAGGCTCCGCCTCTGTCTCATCTGGCCTCCCTTCAGCGAAGCGAGCCAAGAAACTGGGAAAGGACAAAGAGCGGGACAAAAGCAGTAGGAAGGATGTGGGTCGGTCTGGTAAGTCCAAGAAAGAGAGTGGCAGCAGCCGGAAAGGCAAGCTCCAGTCCAAAGTGTCTGTGCTAGTTCGTGAGGGCGTGAGCAGCACCACGGGGGCTTCAGTAGGCTCTGGAAAGCTGGGCATGGACCTTCTTGGTCCAGGAAGTACAGGGGGCAGTTCTGGGGGCTCTGTGGTGGGCGGCTCTATTGCGGTAGTCTTCTGCAGAGACAATGAGAGCAGGTCTCCATTCCTCAAACCGTGCTCAGAACCGCTGTCGCTGAACAGCCGCAATAAAGATCTGGCCAGTCTGGGAAAGCGAAGCAGCCTGGCCGCACCACCATCCTCCTTAACCAATCCTGCAGGACTGAAATCCAAGAAAACTAAACCCAGCTCCATCACATCCACCTCCTCCTCTGCCTCCTCCCCCTCTTCGTCTCTGGCAACCAAGCGCCGCCGTCGGCTGGCCAAGAAGACGAGAGAGAAGGGTGGAGCTGCAGGGTTAACGGCTGGAGACGGCAGCCAGGCGAAGGCCACATCCGAGAGCTGGGGGGGAGCCTCTTCAGATGTTCAGTCAGCTGGTGGAGATGGGAGCAAGTCAGTCAGTCCACATACTGGCCCCGCCGGACCTGCACCCTGTTCTTCCTCCTCTTCCTCCTCCTCTTCCACCAGTGTGCTCCCACCCTCCTCCTCTCCACCACACACGCCTCCACCCTCTATGGCTCCATTGCGGGACACCAGGGATTCTTCACCAGACTCTCAGACTGTGGACAGCAGCTGTAAGACTCCAGACCCTTCTTTCCTAGCTGAGGACTGTCCAACTCAGACCAGCCCCACAATCCCGTCCTCCAGTCCGTCCAGCCTGTCCACCCCACAGGGAGCTGGCCTCAGCATCGCCTTGTCTACACCCACAGCCAAGCCTCCACCTCCAGATGATGCACCCAAGTCTCTGTCCTCTCCTCCCTGCTCGTCCTCTTCGGCAGGCTGTGGTCTCACTTCCCTGTCTCTGCCTCTCTCTTCATCAGACCCCTCCTCCTCCTCTGTATCTTCCTCATCTACCAGCAAGCCTCCCCCTCCTCCTCCCCCTCCAACAGCGCCTGCCCTCCCCTGGAGTCTGCAGACCGGGGTGGACTGCACAACTGGTGGAGTCCTAGCATGTGAGTTCTCTCAGTAGGTCTGCCATGTGTTCATGGAGCATGACAAAGTCCTGCACCATAAAATCCAGGTTTTCACTAGTTTCAGTTACTGATTTTATTTTATTGAAAACACTTGAGATGTAAGAGTGACAGGACTCCATCATTATGTTACCTTTTTTATTGTTATTGTTGTGTTGTAATACTGCAAACTTTTCAGATTGATAAGCACTGAACTGCAGATGGTCACAGGTTCACTGCAGTCAGAGGAGACATGTTTACCTCATTCAGGTGTCTGCAGCTTGTTACTTCATCATGTGCAGTGAAACAAATTGAAACCAGTGGATAGTTGAAGTTCTTGTCTTGGGTCATTTAGGACCCTCAGCTCAGTAACATTAGATCTTAGTTGATAACTCTGGTGTCAGTGAGCGAACCTGCATGAACACAATATACCTCCATCAGGCTCGGGTCTGTCCTCATGTTGTTATGTTATTTTAAGCTTTCCAAGCCTCTTCAGAAACTATTTAACACTAAATTAGTGTTAATCCTAAATTAGTGAATTGTACAGTCACTTTACTGTGGCCAGTTTTGGACACACCCCTCTTAAGACAGCACCCAGTCCTCAGAATGACCACTGTGATGGTGGAAACCAGTCACTCTGCATAACTGTGTTGTAGTTTGAGTTGTACATTAAAGAAAGACGAAGGGATCAATCAGCCACATGTTGTTCAGGTTAAACATTAAACAAACTCGTTGTCACCTCATTTTAAAACAGACTGTGAGAACATGTTTTTGTGTTTTTCCTGAAGTAACGCGTCTGTCCTTCTTCCACTCAGTGACTGCTCTGCTCTTCAAAATGGAGGAGGCCAACATCGCCAGCAGAGCGAAAGCACAAGAGTTCATCCAAGCAACCAGCCAGGTGAGAGTCTCTGTGCACAGTCAGGTGAAATTCACAGGAACCTTCTGGATAGGCTCAGGTTTCCGAATGTGGGAACTTTCATTTGTCTGACAGATGATTTGTTTGAGGGAGTTACTGATTATTTTCATTGTGACATAAACCTGTTTTTACATATTCAGAATAAATAAATTCAGGGGTTTGAATGAATGAGCCAGAGCAGAAATAATGAGCCTCCTTTACCTTTTATTACATAAATGCAACAGAACCTGTGAAACATCAAACACTCTTAGCCTGAAAAGCTTGTCACTGTGAAGCATTCAGGATGTTGTGTTTGTGCAGCTCCCTGCTCTAGGTGAAGCTACCCGTTTGTTTACAGGTCAAACATCTGCTCTGTTGGAAAAAGATGAGTTCAGTCAGGTTGAAGGAGTCTCTCTCTGTCTGACAAAGAAATGAATGAGACCTAAACCTGGTCTGACTGTGTCATCTCTGTCTCATGTCTCTCCTGCAGATTCTCTCACAAGCCAATCAGAGCCAGTCTCAGCAGCACGCTCCCCCTTCCTCTGCCTCCTCCTCCTCCTCCTCACAGATCCCTCCCCCTCCTTCTATCCCTCCGCCTCCTTGTCTGAGCCCAGCCCAGTTTATCCTCCACAGCTCCCTCCCATTGGTTGGATGCACCAAAACCCCACCCTCTCACCTGCACCCCTCCATGAGTGGCGGTTGTGCACAGACCCCACCCCCCATCATGCCAGTGGGACTGTCTGGAGTGACTGGGAGCTCTGGTGACACTGGATGGGACAGTGAGAACAAAGACCCTGACAAGGTACAGTTGAAGTTCATCGACGTGTCAGGGTTGTTTATGAGGCACATCCCAGTGCTGCTGCTGCCTGGTGTTCATCAGTGTTTAACAGAGGCCTGTACTATGAAGCAAGTTCAACATGTGCAGGAGAACTTTTCGTTATCTGGTTTAACTGAACCTACACTCTCCTTTCTGATAACTTGTACAACAAAGCTGGTTATCAACTGGTTCAGTGTAGCTTGGGTTTACCTGTCCAGGTACGAGCTTGTTAATGTGAAAGAGGTTTTTAATTATAAGCAACATCATCAGAATCATGAATTGATACTGTTACTGATACCTGCAGGAGAATTCAGTTATAGTGATGTCATAAAGTGAAATTCAACAAGGTGAAACATAACAACATGATCACATGACTAGAATAAAGGAGAAACACTACAAATCATTTCTAATTATTAAAGTCAGACTAAGGATATATGGTAAATAAGTGCATGAATTATCATGAAGTTTCTTACTCAGTATTTTCTCTTCAGTCAGTGAACAAACTGTTATGAACATGTGAAGCAGATAAAACAGTTAAAGTTCATGTCAGACACTTTCTGCTGCAGAGGAGAGAAAGAAAAGAGAAGTAGTTGATGTCTGATGAGTCAGTCTGACTAAAATGTTCATTCATAATGATGGAAATATTGAACAGTGTGTGGATCATTGTTGGTTTAGTTTTTATCTTTCTTCATGTTGTTCTGAGCTGCAGTGATGAAGAGGAGAGTAAAAGCTTCATCACTGTCAGGAATCCTGTCCATTAAAGAATCTGTGTTCAGGCCAAATGAAGCTAGAATAGTTATTACGTAGTTATTTAGTGATAAACTCACCTCTGTTTGTTAGAGGCTCTGTTTTAAAACCAGAGTGGACACATGGAAAGATCTCTACATATCTTTATTGATCA
>NW_019524880.1:20731-36054 GCF_002814215.2 Seriola lalandi dorsalis | reverse complement strand
TCTATGGTCACACTGTTTCTTTGGTCTCTGCTGTCATTTGTCGGTCACAGTCACAGTTTCCAGCTGCACTATGAATGTTTGAATGATGTTTTCAATATGGACGAGGACAACACTATGATTTGTGTTATTAGTTTAAATAGATTGTGTTTGTTCATATTTTAGGACAAATTTATACATCAATTCAGTTCATTTTAAAAGGTTCACTTTTTCCCTTTTTAACCAGTTCTTCTTCTTATTTATTTATTTATTTATCTTTTTTATATTCCCTCATTCTTTGATATAGATGTGTCTATTTATTTATTTACACACATTCCTCTGGTCACACTGAAACATACAAAGGAATAAACACACACCTCCATACAAGCACTGAAACATAATTCCCACCAACATGACGGTTCAAGATTTGTCGCAAATTAAAGTCATAACCTGTTTGTTGTGTCTTATTGTTTTGTGTTTCTGCCTGTATATGTTGCAGCAGTAGTAAATATTTGCTCCTACACTGACACCATGTGAACAAAGTATAAACTCTTCACATTGAACTAAGCTGTGTGATCTCACTGTGTCACTGTCTCAGATCTGCCACAGCCGCACTGGAGAGATCAACCCGGTCAAAGTCAGCAACCTTGTGAAGCTCTACGTGCAGCGCTACAAATACTTCCGGAAACATGGACGTAAAATGGATGAGGAGGAGAGGGATGACAGGGAGCCAGGAGTGCTACACTCCTCTGCCTGAGAGGAGACCACTCCGCCTTGTGCTCAGACCTGGGCCACCCTCTGATTGTTTGTCTGATATTTTTATTGCTTTCATAGCCACCTGTCTGTTTTTATGTGATCTCCCTTCTCTCTGTGATCTCACTGTAAATATGTTTCATTTAGAAAATGTATCACTTATACCATGTTGAAGAGGTGGATGCTGTCATGCTCACCTGTGTGATCTGATACAGTCCAGTACTCCAACCCTGCAACACATACCACCTGTGTGAAGCGATTAGTTTTTGTTGACTGTCTCATTAGAAGCTTCACAGCGGTGGTACTGATCACAGGATGTTTCTCGGCAGCAGTGGATTAGGTCTCCATGCTGGTTTGTCCTCCCCATCCCCATGTATATGCGAATCCCAGCTGAGGAGAGGAGTAATACCCAGTTGAACACATTAAAATATATTGTACAACCCTGAAGGACACTACACCCCGTCTGTCTCAGACAGTATGGAAACAAAGCTGTCATGGTCCAGACACACTGACCTCTCAGCTCTGTCATTCTGCCGTCTCTGTGTTGAGTGCATGTGTTACTGAGGTTGAGAAAGTTGCTAAATCTCTTTATAAAATGACTTGACCAACAAAATATAAATGTTGCTTGAAAACCAGTAAAGTGGAGTGGTCTTATTCGTTCAGCTTGGTTGCTGTTAGGGCTGCACAATTAATCGAAATATAATCACAATACAGCCAAGTGCAATATCCAAATTGTAGGAGCTCAATTTTTTTTTTGATAAAAGTCAAATGTGTCACATTGTTGAGCACTGTTAGCACCATAAGTGTTGTGGTGGTACGGAGACACCCTGGCCTACAAATCATATTCTCCAGATGTAAAGGAACATGTTTGTTTGGTACACCGACAAAAACCGACAAAAATCACTTTTTTTTTTTCCAGTGAAAATGAAATGAAACCACCAAATTGCATATCACAACATCAGCCAAATTAATTGCAATATGGTTTTTTTTCATATTGTGCAGCCCTAGTTTCTGTGTTTGCATCAGTACTTCACAAAGCTCTGGAGCTGGGAAAATATGAAAATAATATTTTTAAAATATAATAAATAATACAAAATGTACAATGCGTAATAGGAATGGGGAAAAGTGCAATAGTTCCCAGTAAAACCAAGAAGAGCTTGGTTGCTTTAACAGGATTTATTGGTCATTAAACAGCTAATCTGAATATTTAGACAGTGTTAACAGGAAGCCTATAATATACAGAGACACAGTCTTCCTGTCAGACCTGAAATACCTGTCACCCTGATCAACGATCACCGTCTGGAGCGGAATATTTAAAACTGAAATACACTTCTCCCAACTGCGATACAGAGGGTAAATCCCGACGATCGCCGATGTAATGATGCGGCGCTGTGCTCCGTCCGCTGAGGTTAACGTCAGCGTCGTCCCTTTACGGCAGCCCGCCATTTTACTTGAGAACAGAGGGTACTTGCACGCATCGAGCTAGCTGCGGCAACACAGTGTGTGCCCCCCCCCAGCGGATCGCTTCTAGTGGTTGTTTATCCTCCTTTTGACCGTGAGTTGGTCCAGGAGACCTTCATATATCTGACGCTTCTTCCCCTGGTCCATGGTGTGACATTTATCAGACATCGGAGGAGAGACGGTAAGAGTCGGACTCGTGGCTCCTTGTTAGCATAGTAAGCTGGGTGGCTAATGCTAAGCGATTAACTACGGGGCGCCTAAGAGACTAAATACTGAGTGAAAACGTTTGTTACCAGACGTTTATTTTTTATAAATTTGATGGTGTGTGCGTTTATAAGTGCTGCCTGGTCGATTTAAAGGTGCCCACAGCGCCCACATGGCGGAACCGTCACGGAGGACGAACATTAGCACACAAAGCTAATTGTCCTTCCGCCGCTGGCTTTGGCCCGCCGTGTACCGGCATCATCCTGCAGTGTTGGACGTGTTACTCACACATGTTACTGCTTATCCAGGTGAAAGATGACACAGTTTCTCCCCCCGAATCTGCTGGCCCTCTTTGCTCCGCGGGACCCCATACCGTTCCTGCCTCAGCTGGAGAAGCTGCCCCATGAGAAGCATCACAACCAGCCTTACAGTGGCATCGCTCCGTTCATCAGGCACTTCGAGGTGAACATTAACCTGTATAATGGTCTGAATGCTCTGGTTAATTCCCTCCTCTTCCTCAGTGCTATATCTACTCTGTGTTTGTCAACAGGATCCCAGAGATGCCCCCCCACCAACAAGGGCAGAGACCCGTGAGGAGCGGCTGGAGAGGAAGGTGTGTTATTCACGAGGGGCCTCCATGAGTACCCAGCAAAGGGGACATTTTAACTGTGGTTCTAACCCCAGGTGCTACAGAAATTTGTATGTGTAATACAGCTTTGACTGGCTGTCTGTGAGACTGTCCATCCTGTGCTTTAGAAGAAGCACAGCATCAGTTACTAAACACTGGATAATAGTTTTTTCTGTGTTGATCTGCGTTGTGATGTAACCATCACACCCAGCTGTAAAGCACAGCTGTGCCAGGGGCACCTTAACATCTCTGTAGGCCCTGGGGCTATTGATGTTTAGGAGGCATTTTTACACCACCTGACCTCCTGGATTAAATTGAGAAACAGCCACCTGCTCTGGTCTACCTGAGATTGAGTTGCAGTGAAAATTAAGAATCAGGACAGGAAACAATTATAAGAAAAATGGCTGTTTCATATTTGAAATTGTATTTATAAAAACATAATGTATCTAAAATAACAGTAGGTTGCCGGTTACTGAGGCGGCATCTTCAGCTTAAGGCTTAATGTTATGGACAATGTTTCATATCTTGATATTTCTGCCAAATCACACGATAGTGATATAATATCACTGTAGGTTCACGCTAATTTAAAATTTCAAGTTTAGCAACAGTAAAAATTAAGCGCAGGAAATTTGATATTGTCCCCATTGTTGTCTTTTGTGATATCAATATTGTTCCTGTCCAAATCTAGATAAAGACATAACATAACTGTTGGTGGCAGTAGTGCACCTTTAAAGTGGTTTACCAACCACCACAGAAGAAGAGAGTGACAAAAATGGAGGAGAATAAAACTAAAAACAGAGCAGGAGAAGTCTCAGCCACCCGGGAGGAGAGATGAGAAATTTCTGATTGAGTTACTGAAACTGAGTTGATTACTTTCCTACTCCGATTCCTGTCTCAGAATCATGTTCTGAGACCGATGGGATTCTTGGCTCCTTCAGAAACTCCTGCAGCTCAAACTGGGAGTGAATTCTGCTGCTGTTGTATAGTATCTGACAGAGTAGTGTGAGAAGTATTGTTAGATGTATATTTATTGATCCGAGCAGTTGACACGAATGAACAGGAAAAAACTACAGGGAGACTGTTGGTCAGATTGTGACTGTGGTTGTAGCAGATATTTAAATCTCTGTGTGTGAGAAGGTCTGGTCTGAGCAGAATCTCCTCAGCAGCTTCAAACAGCTCCTTCACTGTTTAAAGTTAGTTTAGTTTCAGACAGATGAACAGGGTGCTGGTGTTCACACAGCTCTGAGAGAGAGGGGCCACAGAATGTCTGTAAAATGTGAAATCATGAATTTGGGGCACATCCCCTGGTTTTCTCGTAGAAGGGGGCAGTAGTTTTCATTGGGGATTCAGGTTGTGACAGTGATCCTAAATCAGCATCTTTGTTATAACCTTTGCTTTTCAGAGGCGAGAGAAGATAGAAAGGAGACAAGCAGTGGTGGAAACAGAACTCAAGCTATGTAAGTTTCCATGGTGACTTCCATGACATCCTGTTTTCACTGAGTATAGTGTCTTGGTTTAAACTAATCCTGTTGTTCTGCCTGTATTTTGCCAGGGGACCCCCATAATGACCCCAATGCACAAGGGGATGCCTTCAAGACTTTGTTTGTTGCCCGAGTGGTGAGTGTTAAGAATCACACAGTTTTATTATTGTTATTATTGTTATTATTGTAATCATGGCTGATGTCTAACAGTGTTCTGTCTCTGCTGTAGAACTATGATACCACAGAGTCCAAGCTCCGCCGTGAGTTTGAGGTCTATGGCCCCATCAAACGGGTATGTTGACCAGCTGTTTCAAACACCTGCAGTAAATGTACAAACTACACTACACACTCAAAACTTGACCTAAAACCTGAGGGACACCTGAGCACCAAAACACAAGAAGCACTCTGTTTATTATTTATTTATTTGAATTCACATCTGAAGTAGAGTTTGGTTGTAAATGTTTGTGATGGACAACACAGTAATGACAGAAACATGCTTGTACATTAAGAAGCTGGTGTGTGGTTGACTCTGTCAGAAAGTAACACAACACTGATACACATACACACACACACACAGCTGGTGTTGTAGGTCTGTATGTGTAATGATGTTTCCATCTGTTCCAGATCTACATCGTCTACAACAAGAAGACAGGGAAGCCTCGGGGCTACGCCTTCATTGAGTATGAGCATGAACGGGACATGCACTGTGAGTACCACTGTAGAGCTCTGAGCCAACCTTTGTGTGTGATCACATGATGATCTGTGACCTGCAGGGTGGGTCTTCAGCTGACCCCCCCGTCCTTTACTCTGATGTTACTGTAATGATAAGGGGGTGGCAGCTCTAAGGTGACCACCACCTAATGAGCTGAGACGAATGTTTGCATGTTGAAATCTACGTCTGGTGGTTGTGTGATGTGTGTGTCTGTGATTATGCGTGTCGTCAGTTGACTAATAGTCTGGCTGAGGAGGGGAGTTGCATCATTCAGTGGGGCATCATGGGAAAAGAAGCAGGAGGTAGAAGTGTGTGTTTCCTCTGTGACCCTGACCATGTCTGCCTGTCAAAGGGCTCATTGTGTTTTAACTGTCAGGCTCTGGAAGAGCAGCTCTCCTGGTTGGACTGTAATGGTAAGCACAAGGTCAGACTGGTCACCGAGCAATGAACGGGGTTTACCCAGGACTGTATGAAACCCATCTTCTGTATGACTAGGAGCTTGTTTAGTTTTACTGGTGGTCTCCAACCCTGGTCATGGTGAGAGTAGTCCAGCTTCACCACAGCAGTGAGACATATAAAGCTGGTGGTGATGCCACAGTGAATTCTGCCTCAGTCTCATTAGATAATGATTGGTGACTCAGTGACACCATCATAGGTGATCAGTCCATCAGCTCTTCAAGACCAGAGTTGCTGAATCACAGTTATGTAGTGACAGCAGGGGTGAGGTGCGGGGGGATGTGGGGCTCAACGGTATATTAACTGTGTGTTGTTCTCATTGCCACTGCAGCCGCCAATCTGTGATGGCTATTGGCCAGAGCTGGCTGGCAGATGATGATGGTTATGATACATCTACACCCTACTACCACAGCTCAGTATATGGTTGGTATAATGGGTTTGTATGATGGGTAAGATTTCTTTCCACCCTCCATCTCCTACATAGGGAAGAGGAGCTACGTTCAATGGGTAAAGCGTCTTTCAAGCCCTCAACAGCTTCAGTGTAATTACTACCACTGGGATCTCAGGCTTTGACCATTGAACGCACCCCTGACCAGTAATTTTTTTCAATGTTGCCCAGTGACTCTGCCCTTTATGTTAAAGCCACCTCAGGTTACGGAGGTTACTGCTTTGTTATAGCCATGACTCAGCTGTATGGAGGGACACGGGGTCAGAAATCCAGACGTGTAGTTACACAGCTGTCAGTCCTCCAGCTTCTTCTGGATCCAGTTCTCAGTCTGTCTTGTTACAGAGCAGTTGAATATGTAAACACAGGTCTGAAGGCTCTTTAAAAACAACAGAACTGTCATGATACTTAATGATTGTGACTAAGAGTAAAATGATACTGATGAGTTTTAGTGCAGAGGTTCAATAGTCTTCTGTCTGTCAGTTAACTTCACTCTGTCACTGTCAATGGGTGAAACTGTAAAGTGATCACGTGACTTTATTGTCTCTGTTCAACTCAAGTGTTCAGTTGAATGTCAGTGTCAATCAAAGCACAGCCAGGTGTAAATGCATGAAGCTGAACATTATCTGTTGAGCTTGTTGGCTCGTTCTACCAGTGGAACCATTAAAACCCCCAGAGTTCACTCCCTGAGCAGCTACAGGGGGCTGGCAGGTTGTAAAGACAAATGATCTTAATTATATTCATACAAGTCTCATGTAGACAAGAGTTCACAACTCACCTGACAGGTTGACACTGTGCTGGCTTTAACAGAAAAGGCAGATGAGGGCAATTTTCTTGGTAAATGTTAACGGGTTAATTCATACATGATTTATTCACTATATAAGTAAAGGTAGAGTCTAGTGAACGTAGCCTCACAGATGAATTCATGATCAGACTGTTACAGAAACAGTTTCATGTCCTTTAAGTAGCTTCAGACACTGGACACATCTCAGGTCATTGTAGATCCAACACAGGTCAGAGTCAGGAACACGACTTCATTCAGTTTTAAGTTTAAAAACAAACATGAGTTGGTTCCTATCAGGAATGTAGCCCCCTGTTTGTTTCTGTTTCTGTTTGTTTCAGTTGGTCAGTTTTGGTAGGACAGGTGGGGGTTTGGTAAGGCCCTGTCATTGGATGGGATGGTGTCATCCTCAGTGGAGGGGTTCTGGTAAGGCCCCTGATAGGTGTTGTGACAGTATGTGTATTCTGGTGCTGAGGGGTTTGGTAAAGCCCTCAGACAGGGACAGAGTCGTCAGTGAGGGGATATGGTAAGACCACCCACTGTACAGGAAGAGTGAGGGAGTGTGGTAAGGCCCTCAGAGGTTCTGCTGTAACTGATGGGTTCTGGTAAGGCCCTCTTCTCAGAAAGGTTCCCCTCAGGGACCACCTCCACATCAGACCAGTGTAGCAGACAGGATGAACCACCTGGATCTCCCCTACGATCATACAGGATGGATTGACAGACTGTTGTGTGGTGTAACAGGGTGAGGGGTGGGACCAAGTCTGTCACGTACACCAGGTTGGAAATGAGCCGGATGTTGATAAAAGCTCCTCATCGTCGTCTTCATCATGTTGTCTTCTCATAAAGATTAAAGCTACAACAGAGTGGACCACCATGTCATCAAATCCAATTCAAAATGTACTTTTAATGGTGCCAGACAGATACATTTAATTAGCATGACCAGTGACCTGCTGCTCTGTGTGCACAATCAATAATTAATGATCAATAATTTGAAAGATATAAAAAGTAAAAATCAAGAGTCAGGACTTTATATGGGTTAGGGTCAGGGATAACCCTAACTCAGGTGATTGTCACAAGTAGTGAATACACTACATACACCTGTGATCACTGCAGTGCTCTTAGTTATAGATGACCACAGAGTCCCAGCGGGTGGAGTTAAATATCAATACAGATCTGATGTGAGTCGACGTCTCATCACAGTCAAACCTGTGAGAGACTGAGGAATGTGTCGCTCTGCTTGTTCAGTAGTAATAAATATAAAGAATCCACACAGTCTCAGACCTGACCTGTTAGACACCACTGTTATTGACTGTAGACAGTGAAACTGAAGCTGGGTGTTTAAAGTAACATATCACTCATCGGGTGGAAGGAAGTCTACTCCCATTATCCTTCGGCTTTTACCCAGAGAGCAGCCATCTCGGCCCCGCCTGCTCCTGGTCAGTATCATAATGCACTGTTTGTTTCCTTGGCCACATTGATGTGGTCGTGCTCCATCTCACCTCTGTCTTCCCTCTCCCCACTCCTCTCCTCCAGCCGCCTACAAACACGCAGATGGGAAGAAGATCGACGGCAGACGGGTGCTGGTGGACGTGGAACGAGGACGCACGGTCAAAGGATGGCACCCTCGCAGGCTGGGTCAGCTGACACCTTTATACTGTTCCTGCTTTTTCTTGATATTTTCTTTAAATGCACACGAGTGTACACACCTTTTGTGCTGTTTATTATGTTGTAGATTCAATTTTAAATTGACAACATCAGCACTCTAACCCAGAATGACAAAGTGAAAATGTCAATCTCTGCAGATTTCAGGATACACACACTCAGTGTGTAATTATGGAGTTAGTCTTTTCAGTATGGAGGAGATTTCTGTTCTAGAAGTGATCCCTTCTCCTTTTGTGGAGTGTAGTAGTTAACGCCTCCTTCGGTTTCTGCAGGAATCTAAATGAGTGCTGTTAAATATGTTGTTGTGGCTCACGTGTTAAAGTTTGAGCCTATTTCAGCTTCTCCCTGTAGGTTCACAGGGTGAGTCTCTGTAGGTCTTAGATATGTTCCAGCAAGAATACCAGAACCAGAGTTACCTGCAAATTCCACACTTTCACTAAGTGTTGATGGATGTGCAGAGTCTTTGCTGCCATGGAAACTTCCCCCTTTTGTAAACTTGTCTAGTTATAGTATGAACTGGTGTCTAAGTTTCGTATCATTTTTACCTGTGGGTCAGTGTTTTATCTTCAGCCTGACTGCAGGTTACAAAGTGCTGGGATGGATGCATCACATTCACGTACCAGTGTCCACTCTTAAACTCTTCACACATTTGACTTGTGTTTTGCTTGTTTCCTGATCCAGGTGGTGGACTGGGTGGTACGAGGAGAGGTGGAGCCGATGTCAACATCAAGCACTCTGGGCGAGATGATGCGTCGCGTTACGACGATCGGCCTATAGGCGGGTGAGTCCTCTCAGGGAAGACCTTTCGTTTGGTAAAAATAGTATAATCTGAGTATAACGGTCTTCAATTTGTCTTGATTCCTCACAGTGATCGGGATCGCGGGGAACGGAGGGAGCGCAGCCGGGAGCGTGATCGGGACAAGGACAGAGAGCGCCGGAGGTCCAGATCCCGTGAACGCCGTCGACGCACCCGTTCCCGGGAGCGAGAGAGGGAGAGAGAGAGGCAAATTGGAGGAGGAGAGGACGGCGGCGGCGGTGGCGTTGGTGGTGGCGGTGGCGGCGGAGGCGGAGGCGGCGGTGGCGGTGGTGGTAGTAGTCGGCGTCGAGAGCGAGAGAGGGAGCGTGGGGGGGCAGCAGGAGGAGACAGCAGGAGCAGGGAGAGGAGTCGAGACCGGAAGAGAAGGAGCAGGAGCCGGGATCGCAAGAGGGACAGGGAGAGAGGCAAGGGGTTGGATGGGGAGGACGTCAGCCAGGGAGACGGGGTCCCTGAGGGTGGGGAGCGGACGCTGGAGGAACATGAAGGAGAGGTGGGGGAGGGTATGGAAGAGCGTAGAGACAGGGACAGAGAGAGGGACAGGGACCGAAGGCGTAGCCACAGGGACAGAGACCGGCGCAGGGGAGACCGAGACAGAGACAGGGAGCACAAAAGGGAGCGGGGGGAGAGAGACAGAGGAGACCGCAGGGAAGAGCGCCATGGGTCCCTACGAGATGACATGGGCCCCCAGGATGACATGGGCAATGATGATGAGGGGGGAGCTCCGCCACACATGGAGGAGTACAGTCAGGATGGAATGATGATGGACCAGCAATCGGTGCCATCAGCTGACGGCTACGGCTCCAGTGAGAACGGCTACAAGATGGAGGCTCCAGGAGATGAGTACTGAGATGACCCCTCCCCTCAGCAGACCCCCACTCACACCGCCTTGACCTTCTACCAAGGCACAAGTTCTGAACGAGGTCAGGGACTCCTCAGACATCTAGCTAGATTTCCTCCTGTTGAAATATTCCACTTGATATTGTTGCACACAGTTGATGCATTTAATTGATCTGATCTCACTAAAAGTTGCAGCTTCCTGCGTTGCCCAACTAATCCGTGCCACTCAATGTTATCAGATTACCTTAGTGATTTTTTTTTTTTTTTTTCTCTCCCTCGGCCTGGGATGATGTGAACTGTAAGGAGCTCGGTTAGTCTTTTATTTCCATATTCATGAAGCAGTGACACTGTCAATTTGTCTGGACCCAGTTTCTGCTCGATGTCTGTGAAGTTGAAGGAAACGTGCTGTGACAGTGGAGGGCTGTTTATTCTGTTTATTCATTCTGGAAGATTTTTTTTTATGTCTGCTGTTTGTATGTTAGATTTGCAGGGTCATTTTAATAAAGATGTGTCTGAAAGTCTGAGCTACTCCATCACGTTTTACTGTGCCTCACACCCTGTGACTTCACTGTGTTTGTGTCCCTTTACCACACAATATGAAACGGTGCTGGACACATGAATTAGATTTTAATAAAAAAAAAAAAAGAAAATTGTAATTTCACATTGACTAACTGCCTACTGCTGCTATATAACAGTAAATATGATGTTCAATAAGGGGTTAAGAACACCAGAATGGTCCTTTAAAACATCAGATAAATGAAGTGTCAGAAATGGTTCCCTCCTGCGTTACTGTTGTATTTCATCAGATCTTAGTCCTGATCAGGGAGCTGTATTCAGATCTGGTCTGTGTCTGGGTGTGAACAGCAGCAGCAGCAGCAGCAGTTTACTTTAAACCTACGTAGAAGATGCTGAAACGCCTCATTACAGAGTCACGCACTGGAGCTGGAGGGAGGCAGCTGCGTCAGGTTGTCCCGCCTGGTCCTCGGTCCAGCATCCCGACCCCGCTCAGTCCGACCGTCGCCTTCAGCCTGCGGACATGTTGTAGGACATGGACCCCAAATTGCTGTGAACCAGACTTCCTGCTCATATTCGCGGTTAATTAGCGGCGGAGCTCAACATGATGTCCTCTTACTACCACCCAGCCAAGGATGCAGACATGGCGGCCATGACGGAGCCGCTCTGCCTGGAAAGAGGTAACGAGCCAGCCGAGCCTCGGCATAATTCGCTGCAAACAGAGCAGCTGGACGGTGAACCTGTTAGTGAAGGGGCCCAGCAGAGCCAGGTCCTCGTCCCGAATGAGCCGGTGCTGGTGGGAGTGACGGTGTTTGGTTGTAACTCACTGGTGAAGTGACGTCAGTGTCGCAGTTATCACTGATAGATGCTACAGAGGGCTCGGCCTGTCGTGCGACCATCGTTCGTGTCCGGCACGTTTCTCGTAGTAAACGTCATCAATCGCGGAGGCCGGTCAGAAACGGCACTGCTGCTTTCCCGCCCCGCGTCGGACTGAGCATTATGATGTGTCTACCTGTCTACCACAGTATGTCATCAATGAGATGCTGGGCCGACACGTATGGCTACATCACTGTGACTTACCCATAGACTGTATATAAAAGGGCCTTACCAGCACGAGCTAATGTTATTACAGCCTGTAAAGCGGAAGCGGCAGGCGCGCGGTAAAGGCGGGGCGAAAATGACTAGGTAACACCTGAGAGCTGTATAGAGCTCATAGACCTTGACTTTTATGAACGAACTGAATGAATTTGTTTCATAAAGTAAACTCTCAGCTGATTTCATTGTCTCATGTGCTGAAAATTAAGGTACACGATGAACTGTAACGTATCATTTGCGTAAGTGCCCTATCAAACGCAGCCCAGCCTTATATCAAGGTAATGATATGAGGCATTTCTTTAAACGTGAATTTGCGGGTTTGCTGTCAACCTGCTTTTCTGAGTCACCACCCACAGTTTCCCTTGTATTCTCTGCCGCTGCGATTACGCGACACAAGTATGGGAAGCCAACAGGGTCACATTTCGTCCCCATTTCCCAGGCATTTGACATATTAGTCGTAACTCAATACAGAGTACGCCAAATATAGACTGGACGGAGTATTAGGGCCATATTGAGGAAAAAAGAAATCTGAAATTTCGAGAATAAAGTCATAAAGAATAAAATCATAATATTTCAAGAAAAATTGTCTTAATATAATATAACAAGAATAAAGTTGTAATATTACGAGAAAAAAAATGTAAATGTAAAACTTTGAGAGAAAAAAAACAAATATTTTATAATTTCCCCAATTTTAGGAATATTACATCAACCCATCAAACAGGTGAAAGGACAGTCAGTGGCAGCCTGAGCTGCTTCTTGCAGCTGCTGTTTGTCTGTCTTACAATGGAACAGACTCAGTTTCTTCACAGTCTTTTTAATGTCCGGATGATGATAATGATGAGCCAAAAGGTGAAGTATCTCCTTATTTGTGAAACCTCTGCTAAAGTAGAACTTCACAGGTTGGTCCACATTCCTCATTTTAAAGCTTCTGATATTTCCCATTTTTGTATAACAACAACATTTAACCTAAACGTGCCACTTTACTTTTGTAATATTATGACTTTATTCTTGTAATATTATGACTTTATTCTCGTAATCAGAATCAGAATACTTTATTGATCCCAGGGGGAAATTAGATTTGGTTACAGTTGGTCCCTCAGCAAAGAAAGAATAGATAAATAATAGGTAAAGATAAAAAGATAAAGATAAAAAGAATCATAAAATATAATCACAAAATACAAATAATATGTACTTATGCTATTTTAAAAGAATAGAATATGTAAAGCTATGAGTATAAATTGCACTGTTCGAATAATTTACTAAGTATAAACAAATAAATGATGATGTATAAGTTATGATGTGACGTCAGACACCCTGAGGGACATGTTGTATAGCTTGATGGCCACAGGCAAGAATGACTTCCTGTGGTGCTCTGTGGTGCATCACAGCACACCATGGAGTGGTTGGGAGGTGTTGTCCAGCGTGCTCTGTAGTTTAGACAGCATCCTCCTGTCTGCACCCACTGCCAGAGAGTCCAGCTCCAGCCCCACAATGTCACCAGCCTGCCGGATCAGTTTGTTGAGTCTGTTGACAGTATGCTAAAGCCCTATAATCTGACTTTATTCTCCTAATATTATGACTTTATTGTTGTAATATTACAACTTTATTCTAGAAAATCGGATTGTTTTTCCCTCAATGTGGCCCTAATACTCCCTTGTACAGACTCTCGTTCTTGGGAGTTCGAACTTAACAAGTTCAACTCAGAAATCCAACAGCAGCATTCTTCCTAGCCAGTCAGCTCTGCACAGGTTACACTTTAACACACCTGTACCTGACTGTGCTGTGACAAATGAATGTGCTTTTGTCAACTGTCCAACAAATCATGTTTTTATTTAGCTTCATCTTCTCAGACTAACTAGCAGCAATAAATATTATATTTCCACTCAGAGACCAAATTTCCTCTTCCAAAAGGATTATTTTATCATATATGAACTGTACGCTGTCAATGAAAACTCAGGTTACAGACTAAAGTAGTTTGTTATTGAGTATTTAGATTATTAGTATTGACTGTTTAGAGTATTGAGTATTGCAGACTTTGAGGCCACAGAGTGGAGGACACACTATAACACTATAATACATAACACTATAATACAGTGTTAGTCCACAGGCTGACAGGACCTGATTCTCTGGTCTGACCCCGGTACATGAACCAGTCTGCTGAGCCCCAAAACCTCCAGGTGGTCTCTTCAGTGTTTTTCAGTATACGGGTGTTTTGTGTGTCAGATGTGTGCAGGGTGATCGAGCTGCTGGACCGTCTGCAGCGGAGCGGTGAGCTGCCTCCTCCCAAACTGCAGGCCCTGCAGAGAGTCCTCCAGAGCAAGTTTTGTGCAGCCATCAGAGAGGTAATGTACAGCAGGGTGTAGGTCTTGGGACAAGTACGGGTGTACAGCAGGGTGTAGGTCTGGGGACAGGTACGGGTGTACAGCAGGGTGTAGGTCTGGGGACAAGTACGGCTGTACAGCAGGGTGTTGGTCTGGGGACAGGTACGGGTGTACAGCAGGGTGTTGGTCTGGGGACAGGTACGGGTGTACAGCAGGGTGTAGGTCTGGGGACAGGTACGGGTGTAAAGCAGGGTGTAGGTCTGGGGTCAGGTATGGGTGTAAAGCAGGGTGTAGGTCTGGGGTCAGATATGGGTGTACAGAAGGGTGTAGGTCTTGGGACAGGTACATGTGTACAGCAGAGGCTTCATTAAATCAGCTGGGAATTCTAAGTCCACTGATCAGAAACAAACACAAACTAAACTACAAATACAACAACACAGGTCAATTAGTCTGACAGTTTAAATACTTCAACCATTCACCAACACATGAATCTATTCTTCAGGGAAAACAGACAGTGGCTGCTAGACAGACTGAGGTGTCACTTCCTGTGTTTAACTGCTCCACCTGAATCTGACTTAAAATTAATTTATTGAAATAATGATTTCATTAATTATTAATGAACTGAACTTGACGTTTGACCTCTTTATTAATCTCATGTGTCCTGATGATTCAGTCACATAAAGGCCTGTTGTCTTGATGTTTATGAAGTCGGCTTGTGTGTGTCCATCACTTTCCTCCACTGACATGTGCCCCGTTTTCCTCCAGGTGTACGAACAGCTGTATGACACTCTGGACATTGTTGGAGGACCAGAGGTACGAGCGCAGGCCACAGCCAAGGTATGAATAACTACAGTCCTGTACTCCAGACACTGTGAAGGAGGGAGATCTCAGACTGTGTGGGGGGGTCTTCCACAGATCTGAGGGTGTGGTGATCAGTCAATATGCACTCAGCCAATCAGTGTGGCTCATTGTTGTCCGGTGCAGAAAGACAATGTGAACACAGTAAATCACAGGAGGTGTGACCTTCTCCAGTCAATGAGACGGAAACAGATAAAGGACATATTTCACCTGTAACTCCACCTGGTCTAACTCACACCACTTAATATACTTCTGCAAAAGACAAGGACTGTGGGTTTTCTCCTCCATCACCTCCACAGGGAGCACATTCTCTTTTAATGGTC
>NW_019524880.1:15461-19717 GCF_002814215.2 Seriola lalandi dorsalis | reverse complement strand
ACAGACAACTCTGATGTCCATTCACTGACTTTGCTTACAAGCACTTCAGGATCTGAGGGATACAACCCCACTCTCAATAAAACTATTCAATGTAAACGAAAACCATAATCAAAGGAAACTAAAAATACGAACTGTAAATAAATATGGCCAACGTTTTAATTTTAACCAGGATCAAAAATATTTATTATTTATTATAAATGATATAAAGACACTACTGAAAAGATGAATTAATACACATAGATAATCATTCTGTTAGTCAACATAATTACCTTCTCTCTCAGATAGGATCTCCATTTATATATTAATATTTCCAGATTTTCATTTAACAGTCACACACTCAACTGGGGAAATACAAGCCTAGTCTGACTTGTTCCCTTGGTAATAAACTTTATATGGTTGTATTGTTACCTTGGTAACCTAGCAATAAATATAAAACAAAAAATAACATCATAAAAATATAAAAATGACACAAATATGTACACTTCACAATGAACAAATAAAGATAAAATTACTGACATAATGCAATTCTATATCACAAGACTTTGTTATTACATCAAGCTCAAATGATGTTTTCAATGTAACATGCTAGAGACACATTACATATACAGTCCAGTCCATGCAGCCCTTCAGGGCAGAGCTGTTAATCATTATCCAGTATAATTGTTTATTGTCTTATATGACAAAAGAACTGAAGATGTTGCTGCAGCTCATCTACAGTGGAGATACTTTGGCATGATGTCTTGTGATCTAAATGTTCGGTTGAGTTATTCACAGAAATGAGAGGAAGAAGCTAAAACAGCTCCAAACAAATGCATCAGTCAGGGGTGTGTGACAGGACCAGGACCAGCTATGACTCAGGTCGTCACAGGGTTGGTGGTTTGGTTGCCAGCTCCTGACCAAGCTGCTGGAGCCGCAGCAGCTGTGTTGTGTGAATGGAGGAGTGAGAAGCAGATTTTAAAGCTGTGTATAAATGCACACATTTACCACATTCAAACACCGTCACTTCATGTGTCTTAGGTGGACTGTCTGAATCATTCAAGGTGGATTGAGATTAGACTGAACCACCTCTGGAGCAGGTTTTAGACTCATCTTGTCCAGATGTTGAAATGTATGACAGCATTCATCCTGTCTGTCAGAAAGGCCGCTCCAGTGATTTCAACATGTCCAATCATACAGCATTTATCTGAGATCAGATCAGTGGAACCACTGAATGGTCATGTGTCTGATATCTGCACTTTATCCAGATACCAGACACTTGAAATCACAAAGACCACATTTATGTTGGTCTGTTCTCAGAACAGTCAGCTGTTAGTGATTGGTCATTTCGAAAGTCAATCAAAAGATGTTTTCCTGATTTAAATGCAACTTTTGAATAAGAGAGAAAGCCAGACTTTAACTGAACACAAACCTGTAGAGCTGAGCTTCAGCTGACTGTGGGTGTGTTCATCAGTGAGAAGAACCAGTGTAGTGATGGGCCCCTCTTAGCATGTGATCTCAGACTCTTGTTGTGTGTTGGTGTCCTGCAGAGTGTCGAGGGGGAGCACCATGAGAAGGCCGTGGAGCTGCTGAAGGCCGCCCAGGGTTCAGTCAAACTGGTGGTCCGGTACACCCCGAAGGTCCTGGAGGAGATGGAGGCTCGCTTTGAGAAGATGAGGAGCGCCCGGAGACGACAGCAGCACACCAGCTACTCGTGAGACTGCTCATTAGTTTGCACCCAGTCACCTGTTCATATATGTACAGCAGGTCCCACATCCATACTACGGACTAACTCTGTCCAGTATGTTCTACATCCTCATGATCATAAGCGTATTTGCAAAGAATTAACATACATTTCAGGTAATACACGGACTGTAGATAAGTACCTTACGCAACCCCACATCAGATAACCTGAACTATGACTTTAAAGTGGTGTGATTGCAGTTATATGTGCTGATGTATTGAAAACCCTCCCAGCATGCACTGGGGCAACAGATTGATGGACATAAGCCAGACTTTGATTACTGTTAAACATCAGACAACTGACAATGATGATACTGGTGCATGGTGACATTGTACTCAACAGACATACAAGAAACTTTTGAATGATCAGAAATCTGTGAAATGAAACTTTTCTTAAAGCATTAGTTAGTGTTAGCTAAAACTTATCAGTGCTTAGTAGTGCTAAAGCACTAGTGCATTTAAAGTTACATGAAAAGAAGCATTTTACCAGATACAGATCACATGTTAATCAGTGGGGGAAATGGGTCCTAAATTACCAGCTGCTGGGAATCTGTGTTAGTCCTATAACACACATTAGTCCAGTGACTGCAGACTTTGATAATGAATGGATGCTCTCCTCATGGCATCTCTGGCATTTTAAAGCAGGCAATACACTAACCTTCTTCATCACATTGTCACCTTCTGACACAAATATCACCAACAACAGGACCAGGTCAAAACCTATGGCTGTACTGTGTGTGGTCAGTGTGTCACATTGAGGACAGAGTTGAAAACTGTTGTACTGATGGAAACAACTGCATGCGAACACCCTCTGATCATGTGACAGAAGCCAGTTCATTTTGAAAGAGTAACGGCCAATGGGTAAACCCCAACACTCAGTCAGTCAGGCAGTCTGTCAGGATCAGTGTGATGACGCATGTACACTGTTGTGACCATGTCTCTTGGTAGTTTTCATTGTGGACTCTGACAGCAGGATTCGGTGTCTCTCCTCCTGCAGGTCTCTGGAGTCCAGGGGCTAGCTGATCCAATGCCTGCGTCCACCTCATTGTCCAACCCTCCTGACTCCTCTGTTCCTCTGGGAGGAAGACTGTAGACGAGAAGCAAAAAACCAAAGTAGCCTACCAAGACCTGTTACCTGAGATTCTCCATGAAGCTGCGGTTTAGATTCTCTCCCTCCTCTCCCTGTCTCTTAGAGAACGCTGAGTGAGCTTGTTGTCATGCCTGTAATACACCGTCCCAGTGTGAAGTCATCCTCAGCATCCTGTTGTATAAGGGCAACACAATGATCCCTTCAGTGTGTGTCTTAACTAGAAGCCAGTGTTGTTTTACTGTGTGGACACTGGAGTCCTTAACAGTGTCTGCAGTTAGACCTCAGTAGCAGAGGAAACCTACAGCCTTCACCATCATTAACTCCATCAGACGTCCCAGCTAGAGGGCTAACCATTAGCATCATGAAGACCTCCCCTGGAACCAGTATCATGTTAGTCAAAGACTTGTTTTGTATTCTTTAATTTGTGACCTGTAATCGTTTAGTTACATAATTATTCATCAAATAAAGTCTGACTGTGTAAACTGAATACTGCCTCCCCCCTCCCATACACACAGCTGAAGTTTGCTTTCTCATAAACAAGGAAAGATCTGTGTTAACATTTATAATAACACAGTAGCCATGACAACAAGAGTCTAAAGAACTTTTTTTATGCCTCCACGCCAGCGACAGTCAGACCTGGAGGCATATTTTTTCTTGTTGTTCTTACATCCATCCCATTCTCGTGGATATGATATCTCAGTAACGCCTTAATGAAACTTCTTCAAATTTGGCACAAATATTCACTAGGACTCAAGGATGAACATATTTGATTTTGGTGGCTAAAGATCAAAGGTCAAGGTCACAGTGACTTCACAAAACATGATTTTGGACTTGTGAAAACAATATCTCAACAATTCCTCAAAAGAACTTCATATTTGGCACAAATATCCACTTGGAGAGGGAATTTCATTACTCACAAAACATGTTTTTGGCCATAACTCACAAATTCATACACTAATTATAATTAGACAATTTAACTCAAATGTCTATAAGGATAAAATGAAGTGATGACATTTTATATCCAAATGTCAACTCTATCTATTAATTAGTAATTATTAATTACTTATTTGTTGGCTGATCAACCACAGATTTATTCAGGAGAAGAAATCCTATAATCACAATATCAGCTGATTGAAATGTAAATAGATAGATACTTTATCCCCTATGGGAAATTCATGAGTCCATTAGCTCATTGTTGATAATAAATAAACAATAATAATAATTAAATTAGTCCACTTCCTTTGGCTGAGGTGTTGTATAGCCTGATGGCAGTGGGAACAAAGGATCTCCTGAACAGTGAGATGAAATGTTTGAGTTCTTGTCTCTCCATTCACTGAAGGCCATCGTCAGATCCCTGTACTCCTCTTCCTCCCCGTTCCTGATACGCGCCACAATAGCTGTGTCATCCGAGTATTTCTGGATGTGGCAGGACTCAGGAACGGAGCAG
>NW_019524880.1:3506-15357 GCF_002814215.2 Seriola lalandi dorsalis | reverse complement strand
AGTATATTTGATATTTCCAGAAGATCTGTAGTGTCTGAATATCTGGTTAATCTCTTCAGTGTTTGTGTCCACAGCGCAAAGACAGTTTTACATAAGAAAAATAGAAAGGGTAATAGAGTATGTATGTGTGTGTGTTTTCATGTCACCTCAGTTTTTTTTTCTCCAGGTCATTATACAAACAAAAACAAGTCTTATTTCAGTTTTTCTTGTATTTTGTTTGACTGTTCCTGCCAATCAGTGATGAGAAAAGGAAAAGTGAGATAGGTGAAGAAAGGAGGAGGAAAATGAAAGAAAATAGGGCCCTTTACTACAATTTTCAGTCAGTAGCCTATTATCCAACAGGTAAACATCACCTGGTTAAACAGGAGTCAGTGTCAGTGCAGTGTTTTACAGACCTACTCAGTGTAGCAGTTTATTAGCTCCTCCCAGAGGAACTGGATAAATGAATCAAACTGAACTGTGTTTATTTAAAAAAAAAAAAAAAAAAAAAAGTAACTGACTCTAACTGTGGTCCACAGTCCAGAACAGCAGGCGGCGGTAACGACCTTAACGCTGGTTGTCACCCGCCACTAAAGAAGAAGAAGAAGGAGGAGGAAGCGGAAGTACCTGAACGAGGAGGCGAGTTTAAAAGAGAAACGGATGATTTCCATTAAACGCTGTGATAATAAAAACGTCTCCATTATCCGCAGAGAGAGAGCGAGAGAGAGGGTGGTTTCTGACCGGACAGGTGACACACAGGTAATGTTGTGATACCTGTGCTTTAGTGTGGAGCAGAGACACAGACGATGTGACCGGGTGTCAGTTTATGATTCCTCCGTTAGTTTCCAGCACATTTCTTAAATGTTGGCGGCTTCCAAACGCCAATGACAAACGGTCTCCTTGGAAAGAGTAGAGTTTTATCGTTGTAAAATGTATTTCATTGTTGTAAATACCTCAATAGTGGGGCAGATAGGCAAAACAGTTGTGCATTTTATGACTACAGCATGAAAGCTTCATCTTATAATCTATAAACCCCAAGGGTTTATTTCAGACATGGAGGCAATTTGTATTTTACCTCTGTTAACCTTGAGTGGTCAATGACCTCAGCATTGCCTTTTTCCACTTTTTGCCCCATTTCTCCATTATAATCATGTATATCTTAAAGATATGCGTATTTGTTGCTATGGCCATGTAACATAATGTTGCTTAGAGAACCATATTTGCCAAGGAACTGCAGAACCCATCGTTTCCAGGTATTAAGGTAGCTATAGCTTGTTAAAGACACTGACAACTTCTGCTTTATGTTCTTTGGAATTACATGACGAGCTAGCACATTAGCGAACATGATAATCAGAAACTAACATGCTAGTTTGGTCTGGACTAGGGTCCTTGCTCCAGGGGGCTATGCCCTGTCCCAGAGGCCACATCTGAAATGCCTCCACGTCTGAAAATAAACTTCATGGTTTATAGAAGACATGACTCACTGAATTGTTGGTTTTGATGTAATCTGGATTGTGATTGGCTCAGCATGACAAATGGTAGAGGTGGACTTTCTGAGGATAAAGATATGAACATTGAATTGTGAGTAATAGTAAAGATGTAAAAGTAAAGATGGAGGGAAGAAGGAAAAGAACAGTGACAATATCAAGTAAACGCCACAACAAGATGTTGAGGAAAGACACTGCTGCTACGTGGACTTCGTGGGCCTGAGGAAGGCTGAAGTAGTCTGCTATTGTGCTGGTGTTGCTGGGAAAGTAGAGACGTTTACAGATGTATACAGTGATATAATGATGTGGCTTTATGGTCACTCTAAAGCCCGTGGAGAAGTAAATTAGTTCTTAGAAGGTTGAACCAACTCTGAACTGGCACTGGGGTTGCGTTGGTTGAAAGGGGGTATCAGCAGAAACCTTTGACTCACGACCATGTCAGTATTTACTCAGTAGAAACCATAGTCTGTTAATAAAGATGGATGTAGCCTTTGTGACGTCACCCACAGGTTTTTGATGAGCGGATTTGAAGCTCAGAGTGAGCTGCTGTACCGTTGACATCTTGACAGTGAAAAATGGACAAAGAGGTGGGCGTATGTGGAGCTTAGACTTCAGTGCACACCTGTCACTCGGAGAGGCCACACTCAATTATATATAGCTTTGAGCCTTAATAGAATGTAAACAGGTGAGTTATATAACAGTTGTCATGAAGGAGGAAATTAGCTCTAGAGACCAAAACTGTTTTTGTACCAGGCTGTAAACATGTTTACTTCTGTGGTAAAGTTGGACATTTTAACATGGGAGTCTTTGGGGATTGACTCACTGTTGGAGCAAGACTTTAGTGGTCATTAGAGGACCTGCAGATTTTGGTATGGATTTTGGTGGATTCTAGTTAGCCTCGGTCAGTACGTATTTATTTATTTATAATTGTTTTTTTTAAATATATTTACTTTATATGTCCTCTCTTTGATATTTAGATGAACTTAAATGTTGATAATGTAGTGTGTGTGTGGCTCTGTGGTGCTGTGATCCTACAGCATCTGATAAAAGGTGTTTGTGTTAATTATATTCAGCTGTGATGGTAATGGTTCTTTCAGCAGAGACCCATTACTTTATAATTAACAAATGTAAATGTTCTTTAAGGAGCATTGCATTAAAAACATGTCTCATTTCTGTTTTTTCCAGTCAGGATGAGTTCCTCCTCCTTCCCCTCTCCTCCCCCCTCTCCTCACCCAGCCCCCCTCCCTTTCGCATCCTCCTCCTCTTCTCTGACTGGCTGTCCTGAACTCGACCTGTCTGTCACATTCAGCTTCACCCCCAAGACCAGCCAAACACAGCTGAAGCCCTGCCTCCAAGGACAGACCAGAAGAAAGAGGGACACACAGGTGATGATGTCATCCTGTAGTCCTGAGGCCTGTACTACAAAGCAGGATCTGAGGTTATTGTGGTAACTTCAAGTTTAACTCTGGCTTTTCAGTCCTACGATGGTGGTTCACTAGTTGCTTGTTGTAAATCACCATGGTAACTGATGCTGAACTCCTAACCTGCTCCAGCGCAGGTTAACTTCAGAGGATCAGATGAAAACCTGTCAACAGCCAAACTACTGACCAATCAGATACCTGGAAAAAATGAGTCATCATTCCTACAGGATCCTGACAGGAACAAGAGTTTACAATAAAGTGATCAATAACGATGATCAGTAGACATTTATATAAATCAGTGGAATCATTTTGCTGTTCCAGACCAGTATGTGTCCACTCTCTGTTTTATAACAGAGCTTGCATGGAGAGTTTATCACACTAAATAAATATTTCATAACTATTATAGCTTCATTTTAATTGAACAAAGACTCTTTAATCTGACAGGATTCCTGACAGTGATGATGATTTTTACTCTCTTCTTCATCACTGCAGCTCAGAATAACATGATCAGACTCTGTGATGATAACTGGAAATAAAACTAAACCTCCGATGTCTTTTTAGTAAAAAATTCTCCACACACTGTTGAATATTTCCATGATTATAAATTTGATTTATAATTTTTATACATTTTAGTCAGACTGACTCATCAGACATCAGCTACTTCTCTTTTCTTTCTCTCCTCTCTGCAGCCGAAACAGTCTGACATGAACTTTAACTGTTTTATCTGATTCACATGTTCATAACATTGTTCACTGACTGAAGAGAAAATACTGAGTAAGAAACAATGATAATTCATGCACTTATTTGCCATATATCCTTAGCCTGACTTAAATTATATTTTTACATAATATTTTTTTATTCCAGTCATGTGATCATATTGTTTACATTTCACCTTGTTGAATGTCACTTGACAACTCTTCCTCTTTCACATGAACGTGCCTGTAGCCGGATAGGTGAACCCAGGGTTAACTGAGCCAGTTGATAACCTGCTTCCTAGTACAGGTTATCCAGGACGGCCAATATTAGGTTTAGTTAACCCAGATAACTAAAAGTTATCCTGGGTATGTTGAGCATGCTTCGTGCAGGCGTGCGTGCGAGAGTATGATGATGATGATGTCATTCTGTGTCTCCTGAAGTTGTGTTTTGTAGAACCTGTGGTCGTCAAGGTAACACCGGAGCCTGATGTCCCAATGAGCAGAGATGCCCCACTTCAGCAGCCAATCAGAGGTCAGAGGAGAAGCAGAGGATGTCACCATGGTAACCACAATATATCTATACATATACATATACATATATATATATATATATATATATATATATAAATATATATATATATATATATATATATATATATTTATGTGTGTGTTTACACATGGTGTGCTGGATGTTCAGATCTAAATCTCACATGCTGACTTGAATGTTTCGATCTGAAAAATAACCCCAAAAACTTTTATACTTGAAATAGTACAACAACAAACAATGAACTATTGGAAATTTAATCAAGATCAACATGAAGAATTCAGTAGTGATTAAATTTCACAGTGAAGTATTTAGTCGTTTGTAAAATTGATATCGTCATGACAATTATTTGCTTTGTCATTTTTGTTAGCCATTTCACTGTATCCAGCTTTTTTAAACATGTAATAAAATGTGTTCTTGTAAAGTTTAAACCCTCTCTTCAGACACAGAACCATGTCTGATCAAACTGTCCTTCACATGAAACTGAGGATTGTTTCAGTAATGCCAGGTTTCCTGTTCTCTCACTCAGGCTGTCTCAGTGGTCACTGATAAATGTAATGATCAATAAAAGCAGATTGTTTTTTTCCTCCCCTCTAGTTGGTGGAGCCCCCAGACAGTCAGTGGAGCCCGCTGCTGCAGCATCCAATCAAGATGTGGGCTGTCTAGGCAGGGCGGAGCTAAACACTACTCTCGCTCTGAAGGCAGAGCTTCAGTCGCTGCAGGTTCGCACTTTTTCTCAATAGGCTATCAATAAATCATCACCGATCCATTAAAAGCAGGTTACCACGGTAACCTGTTTGTTGTCCTGTAGGGTGTGGAGTTTAACCCCGACAGGGCTGTTCAGGAGACTCTGCAGAGGTCAGAGAGGACCAAGAACCTGATCAACAGCAGAGCTACTGAAGGTAACACAAAGAATTTCATTGTAATTTTTCCCATTTCAACCCTCTCATTATAACCTGGATCATTCCATAATGAATTTACAAACAGTCTCTCTCTGTCTCTCTCTCTGCAGTAGTGAATGTCTCTCGCTCTCAGCTTCTCTTCACCTCACTGGTCAGTGTTGAAGTGCAGAAGGATCAGCTGATCAGCCAAATATTACAGGACAGGCGGCCGCTGGCCATGCGACCCCGCTGCCACGACAGCAAGGCAATGGATGGCCCCTCCCCCTTCCTCTTCATGTCCTCTGACCTGCTGAGACAGAAGCCCCTCCCACCTGAGGAGGTGCTTGTCAACTATAAGCCCCACCCATTACCACGGCCCACCCTCTCGTCCTTTGACCTCTACAAACGACAGATACGGTGGGAGGCCACACCCTAACCCACCCTAAGGAGAGCTGTGATTGACTGGAGATACTGACTTCTCATTGGACAGACTGTGTGATGACATTGATAATAATTATCTAATCAGTTTTTTAATTATTGAAATCGGTTTTTATTCTTGTAAAGTTTTGTTTTAAAAATAAAGTATTTTCAAACACTTTCACTCTGTGATGATGTCATGATGATGCTCTGCTCCCCATTGTCCAATCAGCGAACATCAGAGGGATTTCTTTCTGAGTGGTGCATCCCTGGGAATAATCACTTTGGATCTAAAATGAGCAGATTTGAAAATATGACTTCCTAAAAAAAAAAAAAAAGTGGTTTCTTGCCTAAACTAGCCCACCATGTGGGGTAAGTTGAGCCACCTGTGGCTAAAATATAGGTTACCATTGACAATGCTGAAGTGAAGCTGAAGAATTTCACCTGCTATATCAAAGCAAGACAAATTCAACACTGAATAACTTCTTAAATGTTTTAATTAAACATAAAGTTTAGAACTTCAAAGACCAATTTTCATCAACAGCCTATTTCAAATTTTCAGAACAAAATCAAGTTCAAAATGATGAACAATATTAACAGATTTTTTTCAAACTTGTGTGTTATTTTTCAAGCAAGAATCACAGTTCCTTGAATGTGAAAAAAGTATTTGGTCTGCTAAAAAGTTCTGTGAACTCAAAAGTGCTTATCACTTCTTCTAAGGGCCTTTGCGGAAAATTGATGTCTCTCTCAAAAGTGTATGGTCACATGACCAATTTTGTCTATGGTTGCCTAGATACAAGGGGTGGCTCAACTTCCACACAGGATGAAATCCCCCTGCTCTCTCCTACGTGTCAGTTAAGATCAACAGAGTAACCACACTGTTAATGAGAACACCAGAACGTTTTGGGTTGAACTTCATCAAGTGGATAAAAACAGTAATAAATTGTAGGTAATTGTGAATGACAACCTCAGAGACAGATTCAACAACAAGGCTGTACCTTATCTGCTCTGCTCTGTATTGTTATATGATTATTACTACAATATGTTATTATTATGATTATTAATATTAATAATAATCATAATAATAAATATAGACATGGGTAAAATTAATTATATTATATAAATTATTATATATACATACATATTATATACTATAAAACAGAGGGATATCACTGCAGGGAGGTGAGTGTTTATGTTGGAAAAATTGTGATACTTTATGACTACATAAAGTATCACTATCCTAAAGTTCAACTATCCTAAAGAGAAACTGTATTGTCCTGAAGTGACCTTTTCTTATTTTGACGTTATGTTTGTTTTCAAGACAGGAGTTGTCAGAGAGGAGCGGAGTGACCTTTGCTGTTCTTCATAGCTACTGCAGCCACACATTAGCTCTGATAAGGCATGAATCAAGTCTCTATTGTGTGTATCTCATATCAGCAAAGATGTGAGGTCACTCTCATATGTTCTGTGTATAAATCCTGTGTGAATTTTGTATTCTTTGAACATTTGCACTGCAAGCTCTTTGTGTGTAACTTGTTCCCTTGCTGCAAGAATAAATATCCTACTCTTATAATTTTCAGACGTTGTTCCTGAGTTTATTTGATAATTTTCCTAACAGTTTATAAGTATCAAGATGAAACAAAAGCAAGAAAACTATCAATGTTTGGGAACATGGAGCTGGTGGAGAGATATGATTGGTAGGTTAGGTTTATGTTCAGGACCTAGGTGGATATATTAGCTGTCTCTTTTTGACACCCTGAGGGCTATGGACTGTGTAACTGCCCCAAAAGTTAAACTTTGTCAATAAGAACATTGGAATATGGAAAACCAGAAGGGTTATGGTTACTAATGCAACATTACAACGTTAAGGATATGAATATATAAAGAGGGAAACAATATATACATGTATAGAAGATTTCTCTCAAATTTGACTTTACATTACTGTACCATATGCAATTTATTATAATATTCTGATTTACTCACCCTTTGTGTTTCGTGTCTTTGTGGGACTTTAGAATTCCTAAAGCTAAAAAATGAATTTATTAAAATGTGTATCAAGTGGATCAAATATGTAGTAAGGCCATTAAGGGCAGATTTTGTGGAAGTATTGGATAATTGACCCCGTAATGTTATTTTATTCTGACCTCATTGTTTATTTTATTTTATTTTGTTTTATTAGGCTATATAATCTTCCAGATCCTCCTCAGACATAGTTTCCATTGTCCTTGTGTGCACACGTTATCTCTCCCAAATTGTACAAAGTTCTTAAATTTTGAAAAATGTGGATGGCATAGGAAAGTAAACTGCCTTTTCTTGATGTAGGTTTTGTACTATAAACTGCTGCCCCAAAATAAAGAATTGAAAATAAACAAAACAAAGAGGATGTTAAAAACCAATAGTATCAGAGTATTGTATCAGATGTTAGTAGAGAAGTAAAACAGACAGTTCTCACAAAAGAAAGGAAAGAGGAATAGACTAAAACATTTTAATTGGCAGAAACTCCTGTTCCGGTCTATTACATACATCTATATACTTATAGGCGCTGAAGAACACAGAGGTTCAGGAGATCCTTTGTTCCCACTGCCATCAGGCTATACACCAACTCAACCAAAGGAAGTGGACTAATTTAATTATTAATTTGAATTAAATTAAATTATCCTTGTATATTATTTATCATAAACAATGTGTCATGTCCTTTTGTTGTTTCGGTTTGGTTTGGTTTTGTGTGTCACAGTTGTGTTGATTATGAATTAGTGATGCGTTATAATATCAAGCATGTAGAGAAGAAGAACCTTCTGATCTTGGTGACATTTTTTTTTTTAATTATTTTTTTGGGCCTTTTATGCCTTTATTGACAGTGCAGTAGAGAGACAGGTAATGGGGAGGCAGAGAGAGGGGGAATGACATGCGGTAAAAAGGGCTGTCTGATGTGACCTTAGCCTCTGCACATGGGGTGGATGCTCAACCAACTGAGCTACTCGACACCCTGTGTTGTGGCCCTGTCCTAATATGTTTCACCTCTGTTAAATCACCATTGCCTCCCTTGTGTGTATTTAGTCTCTTTGCTCCCTGTTGTGTGGGTCAGTTCGTCTGTTCAGTTTGGATTTGTGATGTGTCCTTGAGTCTTTTGCACCTGTGCTCCTATTGTTTTTGGATTTTCTTAATAGTAATGTCAATAGTAAGTGGGAAAATAATGAAGACACTATTGATGCCATTTTAGCTGGTGCAGAATGCAGCGGTCAGTGGTCAGTGGGCTTGCATATACAGATGAGCAGCGCAGGTGGAACTCAGGGACGTCAAAGAATTTTCGAAACGCTATGACAAGCTGTCCCTCTGTTGTGAGAGAATGTGGCTGTGTGCCATTTGTGTTCAGAGGGGTACAGATATTGGTCCTCCCGCTGTTCATATCAGCCTGTTGAGCTTGCTTTCAATTGTTTACTGCTGTTTTGGTAAATATTTGCTTGTGTTGAGCTGACAGACTAAATTTACATGTGTTTATTGGAATGCTATGAAGGAGGGCAGTGCTCCCGCCACCACTCCTTTTGTATAATAATCTTTAAGCAGGAGCGCCTCCGCTCGAGCTGATTTTGTTTTGTGTTTGCTTAGTTGACCAGCCAAGTATTTATTCTGGCTGTTAATTTTGTTTGTGGAGGCAGTGCTCTCGCTGCTGTTCCCAGTGTGTGATTAGCTGTGGTAGTTTTTGTTTTACAGTTAAGGGCAAGAAGGTTCTTGGCTAATAATCATAGAAATAAGTAATAAGATAAGCGCAACGCCGGGCCTTGTGTTTTGGTTGTTTGAATCTGTTTGTAAGAAACCAAGGGTTTCTGGCAGTGCTCTTGCTCCCTGTTCCCAAAATGAGATAGGGTGTACTTTGTTTCTGCTCATACCACAGTCAGACAGCGTTTCTGCTGGGTCTGGCTTGGTGGCATCAGGTATTGATGGTAACTTTTACTGGCTTAGGTGGTGCTTTGACCTTCGCTCCCAGTGTACATACAGTATCCTCTACTCAAGTATCCGCAGTTACCACCATGTTGACACCCCATTATTGTGGTGCTTGCATGGCCCCTCTTCAGCCAGATGATGCCCACGATCGTTGCCCACCTTGTCTTGGCCTTGAACACTTGAGGGAGGGCCTCTCACAACACCCCTACATGAATGCAGCTTCATGCCCCAGGTGTTACGGACCACCAGGCTGGCGGAGATGGAGCAGTCGCTCAGTAAGGAGAGTCTTTCCTGACCCTCCATCCTGGTGTTAAGACAGAGGACACTGGCATAGGCTCTATAAGGGCTACTGTCCACATGGCCCTAGGTCTTCTGCAGCTGGACATGCCATCTGAACTGGCACCTGTTAGCACCTTTTTTCGACACAGGCCAGCCACTACTGCCTTTACTGTTCCCCCCTCAAAGGAGTATTTGAGGGAGCTGCAAGCATGCTGGTAGGACACTACAAGGCACTCCCATCTTATTTCGGAGGGCAGGTCTGTGGCTGCTATGCAAGATGCAGCAAAGTTTGGCCTGGATCGCATGCCAGCTACTGAGCCATTGCGTCCCTCATAGTGCCCCCTGATGAAGCTCTGAGACTGGATGCCAGGAGTGCCAGGAGTGGGCGTGGCCTATGAGGTAACGGAAAAAAGGAATTGCGTGCTCTAATGTCTGCTTTTGCTCTTTCTTTGAGGGAGAAATGTGAGCTAGACAGGAGCCCCCTTCTCAGACACTTCCAACTCATACTTACCTGGCAGGGGAGATACCATGATCAAGAAGGTGGTTCACCCAGGGCGAGGCTCAGCCAATGCACCCCGGCTGTGCTGACCTTTGCGAATTCCCCAAATGTGGGAATCTCGACTGCATAATTTCTGGTAGTGGGGGACTGCGTTCGCGCTCTCCCCTGATCATTACGTCAAAGAAAATCAGCTCTCTTCATGATGATGACTCTTGAGGAGTTTGAGCTCCGAAGTTATGTTTGCGCCAAGCTTGGTGTCCACTAGAGTCTCTGAAAAGAGTGGGCGTGGCCTATGAGGTAACTGAAAAAAGGAATTGCGTGCTCTAATGTCTGCTTTTGCTCTTTCTTTGAGGGAGAATTGTGAGCTACACATTCTTCTGTAGCCAGACTGCGTAGGTTTTTGGCGTTGGTACGGTCGCCGCTGTCCCAGCGTGCCACGCGGCTTTCGCTTGGCTTTCTCAAACACGACTGGCCACGTTGCTGAACAGCAGTTTTGCTTTGTTTTGGTACCAAAACCTTTGCGACAGTACAAAGACGATATCATGCGTACCATATGTCCTTGTCAAACTGCAGCATTGTATTCAACTTTTCAGCACCTTGTGTGTCAGATGAAGGTGAGCTAACTCTCAAGGCACTGAACTCTGGTATCATGCATTTTGGGCACCATCAGCCAGAGAGCTGTGCCTGGGAAGGAGGCCCCTTCTCAGACACTTCCAACTCATACTTACCTGGCAGGGGAGATACCATGATCAAGAAGGTGGTTCAGCCAGGGCGAGGCTCAGCCATTGCACCCCGGCTGTGCTGACCTTTGCGAATTCCCCAAATGTGGGAATCTCGACTGCATAATTTCTGGTAGTGGGGGACTGCGTTCGCGCTTTCCCCTGATCATTACGTCAAAAAAAAACAGCTCTCTTTAAGATGATAACTCTTGAGGAGTTTGAGCTCCGAAGTTATGTTTGCGCCAAGCTTGGTGTCCACTAGAGTCTCTGAAAAGAGTGGGCGTGGCCTATGAGGTAACGGAAGAAAGGAATTGCGTGCTCTAATGTCTGCTTTTGCTCTTTCTTTGAGGATTGTGAGCTAGACATTCTTCTGTAGCCAGACTGCGTAGGTTTTTGGCGTTGGTACGGTCGCCGCTGTCCCAGCGTGCCACGCGGCTTTCGCTTGGCTTTCTCAAACACGACTGGCCACGTTGCTGAACGGCAGTTTTGCTTTGTTTTGGTACCAAAACCTTTGCGATAGTACAAAGACGATATCATGCGTACCATATGCCCTTGTCAAACTGCAGCATTGTGTTCAACTTTTTAGCACCTCGTGTGTCAAATGAAGGTGAGCTAACTCTCAAGGCACTGAACTCTGGTATCATGCATTTTGGGCACCATCAGCCAAAGCTGTGCCTGGGAAGGAGGCCCCTTCTCAGACACTTCCAACTCATACTTACCTGGCAGGGGAGATACCATGATCAAGAAGGTGGTTCAGCCAGGGCGAGGCTCAGCCATTGCACCCCGGCTGTGCTGACCTTTGCGAATTCCCCAAATGTGGGAATCTCGACTGCATAATTTCTGGTAGTGGGGGACTGCGTTCGCGCTCTCCCCTGATCATTACGTCAAAGAAAATCAGCTCTCTTCATGATGATGACTCTTGAGGAGTTTGAGCTCCGAAGTTATGTTTGCGCCAAGCTTGGTGTCCACTAGAGTCTCTGAAAAGAGT
>NW_019524880.1:0-920 GCF_002814215.2 Seriola lalandi dorsalis | reverse complement strand
CGTGCTCTAATGTCTGCTTTTGCTCTTTCTTTGAGGGAGAAATGTGAGCTAGACATTCTTCTGTAGCCAGCCTGCGTAGGTTTTTGGCGTTGGTACGGTCGCCGCTGTCCCAGCGTGCCACGCGGCTTTCGCTTGGCTTTCTCAAACACGACTGGACACGTTGCTGAACGGCAGTTTTGCTTTGTTTTGGTACCAAAACCTTTGGGATAGTACAAAGACGATATCATGCGTACCATATGCCCTTGTCAAACTGTAGCATTGTATTCAACTTTTCAGCACCTTGTGTGTCAGATGAAGGTGAGCTAACTCTCAAGGCACTGAACTCTGGTATCATGCATTTTGGGCACCATCAGCCAGAGAGCTGTGCCTGGGAAGGAGCCCCCTTCTCAGACACTTCAAACACATACTTACCTGGCAGGGGAGATACCATGATCAAGAAGGTGGTCCACCCAGGGCGAGGCTCAGCCATTGCACCCCGGCTGTGCTGACCTTTGCGAATTCCCCAAATGTGGGAATCTCGACTGCATAATTTCTGGTAGTGGGGGACTGCGTTCGCGCTCTCCCCTGATCATTACGTCAAAGAAAATCAGCTCTCTTCATGATGATGACTCTTGAGGAGTTTGAGCTCTGAAGTTATGTTTGCGCCAAGCTTGGTGTCCACTAGAGTCTCTGAAAAGAGTGGGCGTGGCCTATGAGGTAACTGAAAAAAGGAATTGCGTGCTCTAATGTCTGCTTTTGCTCTTTCTTTGAGGGAGAATTGTGAGCTACACATTCTTCTGTAGCCAGACTGCGTAGGTTTTTGGCGTTGGTACGGTCGCCGCTGTCCCAGCGTGCCACGCGGCTTTCGCTTGGCTTTCTCAAACACGACTGGACACGTTGCTGAACGGCAGTTTTGCTTTGTTTTGGTACCAAAACCTTTG